>NW_004949108.1:3770986-3792360 GCF_000317375.1 Microtus ochrogaster | reverse complement strand
CTCTCTCTCTTCCCCTCTTCTCTCTTCCCCCTTCATAACCCCCTGAATAAATATTCAACCTCACTCTGCAAGTCGTGTCTATCCACATCTCTGTCTTCTGCCCGCCCCCCGCCATGTGTCTCCCTGCCTGGAACCAGCCATTACTCAGGGACCTGCAGCCATCTCTGTCTGGGACTGGCTGCTCCCAGAGCCCGCTGCCTGCCGCCACATGGCCCACTACCACCATTTGGGACCTACAGCATTTCTGCTGCCTACTGCCGCTGGGGATCTTGCAGCATTTTAAAAAAATTATAAAAATATGTGCATCATTCCTTTTGTGTCTGGAAGACACTGTCTCCTTGGAGTCGCCCACCAGCTCTGGCTCTTAGAATCTCTCCACCTTCTCTACAGCATAGATCCCCATGCCTTGAGGGGGTTTGGTGAAGACATCCCATTTAGAGCTGAGTCTCTCACCCTCTGCACATTGTCTAATTGTAGGTCTCTGTGTTAATTTCCATCTTCTGCAAGAAGAAGCTTCTCTAATGAGGGTTGCATAATGTACTGACCTATGGGTATAACAACATCACTAGAAACCATTTCATTGCTGTTTTTTAGCCAAACAATAGTAGTAGGTTTTCCCCTAGGCCCATGACCTATCTCAGTTTCTTGGCCACTTTAGCAGTGTCAAGTATGGGTTCCATCTCATAGAATGGCCCTTAAATCCCATCAGAAAGAGATTACTCCCATAACATTTGTACTGTAGAACCCAGCCATGACAAGCTCAACAGAGGCCTGAGGCTCAGTAGTTTACCCTAAGGCAATACCTGGTTCCAAGAAAGACCACACACTGAGACCACCCAGACACCACCCGGGAACAGACCATCCAAAGGAAATTCCTAAAGTTCCAATCATTTTAGGTAGGATCACCTGCCCAGCACACACCCATCCCTTTTCACTAGGACACCCCTAGATAAATGTCAACCATTCAGGGGTCCTGAACCTTAGAAATCTCTCACCCCAACTTCTGCTATTATAGAAACTTCACCCCAACTGAGCTTGGGGCTCTCTGATCAAGCCAATATGTTGGACACAAGGGCAGTCCAAGTTCATGAACTTGTGTAAGAATAAAGGCTCTTTGCTTTTACATACAGAACTCCATCTCCTAGTTGGTCCAAGTTCACGAACTTGTGTAAGAATAAAGGCTCTTTGCTTTTACATACAGGACTCCGTCTCCTAGTTGGTCCTGGGGGACTCCATGATCTGGGCATAACATTTGTATCACAATCGTACCAGTATATCATGGGTTTGTTACTGGGTGATACTAATGATGACCTTTCTTCTCTGGTGGTACGCAGAGAACTTCCAGCATCATGAATGCCAGTCAGTACAAACGAAGATTCTAGCTGGGCATCAGCTTAACCTCTCTATCTTCTCTTCTGGGACATAAGAAAGTGTTGTCTTCAACAATAGGCCCTTGCCATTCTTTTGTGAAACGCAGCCTTGACAATAACCTGAATCATTTGGAGGGTTCCATGGGACCCTTTGGGCCACGACTCAAAAAGATGTAACTCATTTGTATTGGTTTGAACAAAAATGGCCCCCATAGGCTCATAGATTTGAATACTTGGTTACCAGAGAGTGGTGCTTTTGAAAGGATTAGGAGGTGTGACCTTGTTGGAAGGAAATGTCTCACGAGTGGGGGGAGGGGATGTTGTGGAATATTGTTTTAACCAGACAAATATGTTACATCTTTTATGCTACAGAATAATACTTTAACTGTGTAAAGGTGTGTTACATTTGTTTATGCTGCATTTGTTTAACGATGTAGGGATGTGTGTCTAACTGTGTAATGATGTGTTGAGTCTGTTTCACCTTGCCCACCTAAGGCACCTGATGGGTCTAATAAAAAGCTGAACAGCCAATATCCAGGCAGGTAAAGGATAGGCAGGGCTGTCAAGGAGAGAAAATAAATAGGAGAAATCTAGACTCGAAAAGAACAAGAGGAGAGAATGAAGGAGATGCTGGCTGGGGCCAGGAGCTGCCAGTCAGACAGACACAAGAAGCAGTGAAAATAAGATATACAGAAAGAAGGGAAGAAAGGTAAACAGCTACGAGGCACAAAGCAAAGAAACAGGTTAATTTAAGTAAAAAGAGCGAGCCAGAGATGAGCCTAAGCTAGGCTGAGCAATTAAAACTAATGATAAGTCTCTGTGTCATGATTTGGGAGCTGGTTGGTGGTCCCCCCCAAAAAAAAGCCTGGAACATGATGGGGGGTGGGGGTGGTGGCACTTTGAGGTACCAAAAAGCCCATTCCAAGCTCAGAGTTTCTCTCCCTGCTGCCTGTGGGTCCAGATGTAGAACCTTAGCTGCTTCTCCAACGCCATGTTTACCCACATACTGCCAAGCTCCCCGCCATGATGACAATGAACTGTAAGCCAGTTCCAGCTAAATGCTTTTTGTATTTTGGTTTTTGGTTTTTTAAGGCAGGGTTTCTCTGTGTAGCCCTGGATGTCCTGGAACTCGCTCTGTAGACCAGGCTGGCCACAAACTCACAGAGATGAATGCTTTCTTTCATAATAGTGGCTATGGTCATGACAACTCACTACAGCAATAGAACACTGACTAAGTAAGACACCATCCCTAACATTGAAAGTTTTACTTGGTGGCATAAGATGTCTAGCTGGGGCATTGTCTCCTCCATTATATGGTGATCCCATTGAAGTTCCCTTAAAAATACACACACACACACAAACACACACACACACACGTAAGCTTCTACACTAGTAGGTTTCTACATGATTATCTTTTCTTTTTCTTTTTCTGAGACAGGGTTTCTCTGTCTTGCCTGTCCTGGAACTCACTCTGTAGACCAGGCTGGCCTCAGACTCAGAGATTTTCCTGCCTCTGTCTCCCAAGTACTGGGATTGAAGGACTGCACCACCACTGCCCAACGTATGGGTTTTCAAATGACCTATAATGGTAGCTGTTCCTCCCAGATTCCTCCATTACCCTTCTCTCCCACCCTCCTCCTTATTCACTCCTCCTCCTCCTCTCCTAGTCTTCCCTCTGTCTCTCCGTAACACTACATTCCATTTCCCCTTCCTGGGGAGATGTTCTCCTTCTGTTCCCTCACTAAGTACATAACCTCTGTGGTCATTTGAATTTTCACACACACATCAAAAGCTTTAAAATTAATAGCCACATAGAAGAGGAAATGTACAGCAATCTTTGACCTTTTTTTGAGTCTGGGCAACCTTACTCAGAATAAATTTTTCTAACTCTATCCATTTACATACAAATTTTATGATTTCTGTTTTTTTCTCTCCCTTTTGATTTATCTTTTTTGTTTGGTTGGTTTTTTGAGACAGGCTTTCTTTGTAGCTTTGGAGCCTATCCTGGAACTCACTCTGTAGACCAGACTGACCTCGAACTCACAGAAATTCGTCTGCCTCTGCCACCTTTAATCCCGAGTGTTGGGATTAAAGGTGTGCACCACCACCACCCAGTTATCTTTTGTTTCTTCTGTACAGCCGTGGCTGTCCTTGAACTAGCTTTGTAGAGGAGGCTAGCCTCAAACTCACAGCAATCTGCCTGACTCTGCCCTCCACGTGTCGGGATTAAAGGTGGGTGCCACCACCGCTCAGTGGATTTTGTTTTTCTTAACAACTAAATAATATCCCATTGTATGATGTGCCACATTTCCACCATCCATCCCTCAGTTTATGGACATACAGGTTGTTTCCAGTTTCTGGCTGTTGCGAAGAGAGCAGCCGTGAACACAGATGAGCAAGTATCTCTGTGGTAGGATGTACAGTCCTTTGGGTATATGCTCAAGAGTGGAAGGTATAGCTACATCTTAAGGTAGATGGATTCTCAGATTCCTGAGGAACTGCCAAACTGATTTTCATGATCACAGCCATTAATCTTGAAGAAGACAGGCCAAGCTCTTTTTCTACCTGAAAGGGTAAGACTGCACAGGTACCTAGAAGAATTCACCAGCAAAGTAGGGCAGGTGCGTCCTCTTGGACCCCGTCCCATCTGTCACTCCTGCTGGAGAGCCAGGGCTGTGGGTGTAATTTGCCCACAGGGAGAAAGCTCCTCTCTCCAGTATCACTGCCAACGCCTCTCTCTGGCACCGAGAGAGGAAAAGCTGATGGTTTCATCATCCAGAGGCCTGGCCTGGGAACTTCCATGCTTTCTTTGCCTACATACCTTCATCTGCATCCAAGCAGAAGCTTTTGTAGGGCAATCTACTTTGGCATAGAGGAGAGAGAGACAGATAGAGAGTCAGAGGCAGGCAGAGAGACTCCGAAAGCTGGGCTGAGCCAGCTGACTCCATGCTAAATTGCTGGGGGTTGAGCGGTAGACTTAGCCCACTCCCCACCATAAGCTGTGGATTCTGTCTTCTTTGTTTCTTCATCTTCCTTTCCATTGGAGTCCTGACTGTGGTCAGAGGGAGGATGTGCCCAGTGCAGGCTAACCCTGACATGGGTCTACACTGGCCATGTCACAGTGCAGGTTAACCCTGACATGCATCTACACTGGCCATGAACCAGTATGGGCTAACCCCAACATGGGTCTACACTGGCCATGGACCAGTGTGGGTTAACCCCGGCATGGGTCTACACTGGCCATATCAGTGTGAATCACCTTGCAAAGGCCTTCGTATTTCCTTAGGATTACAAATAGCATGGGTCAATCACACCGTACAATTTTGGACAGCAAGACACTTGGAAAGGGTTTGCTGTTGGAGGACTCGGAGGGGTGACTGGCACTCTTAGGCCCTGCCTTAAACATCGACAAGGCATCTAGAGTGCATGGTGGTCATTTTGTGACTTGGACAAAAAGTGAGGGGACAATAAGATGCCTGTAGAAAGACCTCGAAGTGGAGCATGACGGTGCAGTCCTGTAAATTCCAACCCTGGAAGGCAGGAGGATTAGGAGTCAAGCCAGCCATGGGTTAGAGACCAGCACGAGACTAATAAACTCCCAAACAAATAAACATAACACAACAAAAAAGAAAAAGGCCAGAACCCCTGCCTCTTCCTGAGGCCATTTCTGAGCATATGGTCCAACACTCCTGACTTTTACCTCTTAGCTTCCTTATTATTTTGTATTATATTTTATTTTTTTTTGTGTGTGTGTGTGTGTGTGTGTGCGCATGTGCATGTGTCACATAACCTTGTGGAGGACTATTGGGGACTGTGGACCCCCAGACCCTGAATTTCCTGTGACTCCCCCTGCCTGCCAGAGTTTGTTTCCTATGCTTGCAGCTGCTCTGAGCACAAGACCCTCAGGAGTTCCTGATGCCAGGGGAGTCGTTTCTGGTGGGCTTGCAGCTGAGAGTTAGGGTGTGGCCATTAGTCAAGGAGACCCTGTGTAAGGTGCCCTGGAGCAAATAAAGAGAGCATTCTTGGCTGTGTGTGTGTGTGTGTGTATGTGTGCACGTGTGTGTGTATGTGTGCACTGTGTGTGTGTGTGTGTGTATGCACGCATGTGCTTCAATCTCCAGCCCTTTGTTTGTCTCATGAGCCATACCGTAGTGCACAGAGCAGGCATTGCACTACAGAGGACAACTTTTAGGATTTTGTTTTCTCCATCTTCCTCCCTTTGTCACCATGTTGGTTCCAGATATTTTTTCTTTCTTTTTTTTTTTTTAATGTAATGCTAAGTTCTTACTTGCCAGGCTTTTCTACTCAAAGGGGAAAACATTTCTAACCAACTCGTTTTGTGTCCCTAAAATCCTCCACGTCCTCTAAGAGTTGACTTGAAGCTTTTATGGTTCTGAGGTATTTAATCTGAGCAAGCATCATCCACGTCTGATGATTCGAACAGAATGTCATGCATTTCATCTCGAGGAACTTGACCTCCTTATGCTCTAAGGGTGCACTGGAGGCAGATTCGCCTTGTGCTCTGATGAAGAAGATGAACCCAGGAGCCACTGACTGATTAGAAGAACATCTGGCTTTTATGGGCTAGAACACTGCTGGGTTCCAGAGCCAGGGTGAGTGGGAGTCAGATGCAAACTCTTCCAATCTCTTTGACCCCAGTGGATGAGAAGAAAAGGTCACTGCAGAAAGGTAAGTCACAGCACAGCCCCTTGTGCAGATTGGCATCTGAGCTCACTTCACCTGAACAGCCCACACATGTCAAGATTCAAGTTAACATTAAGGAGATCCTAGAGTAGAATCAGTCCCAGGCTCGCGGTGGGAGCAAGTGGCAGGTGTCATGGTTGCCCTGGCCTCAAAGACAGTCAGTCCTGTTAAATACTCCTGTGGTAAGAAGAGCACAGCCATCAAGTCACAGGGAAATGAGGTGGAAAGAGCATAGAGAGAGAAGCCAAAACCTGAGTCCCACACATTTCACATAATAAAATCAGAGATTTAAAATTGTTATGTGAAAAGACAGGACACAAACTTTAAAGTGTATCCAGGTAACAGAAAGTTATGAAAAGCTGATTTTAAAAACATAAAATAGAGCTGTTTTTCTTTTGTTTGGACTTGATCTCACTGTGAGTCCAGGCTAGCCTTGAGCTCAAGACCTTCCTCAGCCTCCTAAGTTCTGAGGTCACAAACGTGTGCCCTCACACCCAGCTGAGCTTGTTTGCAAAAATAAAAATATATAGCTGGGTGGTGGAGACATAAACAGGCGGGTCTCTGTGAGTTCAAAGCTAGACTGGCCTACAGAGCAAGTTCCAGGACAGTCAGAGCTGTGCAGAGAAACCCTGTCTCAGCCGGGTAGTGGTGGCGCACACCTTTAATCCCAGCACTCGGGAGACAGAGGCAGGTGGATCTCTGTGAGTTCAAGGCCAGCCTGGTCTACAGGAGCTAGTTCCAGGACAGCCAGGGCTATGCAGAGAAACCTTATCTCAAAAAAAAAAACAAATAAATAGATAAATAATGTGCTAACAACATTGAATCCAATACAGGTTTTAACAACTGATTAGATACAGACAGAGAGAGAATCAGTGAACTGGAAGATAGGGCAGAAGAAATTATTCAAACAACAGAGTAGGGATTCAAAAAAACAAAGATGACACTCCTAAAAAAGTAGATCAGAGACCAAGAGGGAGAGAGAGAGAGAGAGAATGAAATGCCTAAATGTCCCTAAATGACACTCTAGAAAAAGAAGAATAGGGAAGAGGGTAACTGTGCTGTGGAAAAGACAAATGTGTAGGAGAATTTTTCAGAATAGATGAAAGATGCTGATGTCAACTTAAGACACCTTGTAAATGCCACAGACTAGAATTAAAAAAAAAAAGTCTTGCTGAACCTTCATCCCAAACAGGGAAATCCAATGGTGCGTCCAAGGAGCCATTATAACTTTATCAACTTCAGGCTGTGCGGGGAAGAGCCAAGCAAGAGTGTGTACAGCAGCTAGCTCTGTGTAGACCACACCTGGTCCAGTCAAGCCATGGAACATGAAGGTCAGAAGGACATTGGAGGCCCCACTCCGTTGGGAACCTTCAGTTAGTCATTTAGATCACAAAAGGAATGGAGGAAATGATGGGAACTCCTTTTCCACCCCAGATGATTTTATTTTCAATAACTCTAGCAGAAATCAGTTGTCATCAACCCCCGTCCCACTACATTATCCTATTTTATCTAGGAACTTAGTCTTAATGTCCACCTTTGAATTCGATGGAAAATGTCAAATTTCCCATCTCTGGAATGCTTGTCTAGCTGGACTCTGAGAAACGTCCGCAACATTGTAACGTGTTTGCCAGTCAAAGCTATGTTTCGTGTAGTCCAACAGCTCATTACGGTGGAAGGACCAAGGTCCGAGAAGATTGGGAACGCAGATGGTGTCTACAGGCAGGCCAGGCCTAATGAGGGCTCTCCTGGCTCTAAGCTGGGAGGTCTATACAACACCCAGCTGCTCAGTTCCTGAAGATGGAGGGAGCAGGCTCTTTCGTTCTCAACAACTGTTCCTGACCATGAACCAAGTTATGTAAAGCACGAGATTTCCTAAAGCATCTCAAAGGTGACACAGAAATAGAGATAGAGACACCCGGCAGATCAAAACAGCCCTAGTTACATAACCGCGACAGCACGCGGTGAATCACTGCCGTGTAATGGGGAAATCAGATTGGTCATTAGGAAAAGTAAAAGGATCGCTATGGTGAGTCACGGGGCTCACCCTCCGGTGGAGCCTCTGAAGGGCAGACACCGCCGGTTGATTCAGAGTCTGCCCTTTGTCTTCCTCTCTTCCACATCGATGGTTTGATGTTTCACAATGAAACTTCACGAGGGACGTAAATCTCCAAAGAGGGCTGGGCCGAAGCAAAGCCCCACGCTCCGTCTCTGGGCTGCTCTGGAAGGTGGGCTCTCCGGAGACTCCCATTTATTACCAGTGCAATGGCAGCCCTGTCAACGGGGCCTCCCGCCTTTCCGAGGATCCCTGGGCTCTACAGCAGTGTTGTTCTGACGGGTCCTTATGACAACTCAAAGCAATAAGGGTCATCCCCTTGATGGAGACTGAAAGGCGCCAAGGTTCCCCCGTTGAGAGGAGTCTCACAGTCAGGAGGCAATGATGGTGGTAGGATCCTCCCTGGGAAAGTCACTTGAGGGCCCACCCTCTTCCTACAGGGCTAGAAGGCCTCCTTTCAGACTTCTGGCTGCCTTTGTACGTGGCCGTGGTTGTCCCAGAGAAGAGCAAGTGCATGGAGAAGGGAGTGCTGGAAGCCACCCTCAAGGCTCAGATGTCTCCAAAGCGGTGGCTCCCTGTCATAGTGGAACTGGAAGGATGAGACAGGGACCAAGCGTCAATTTTTTGTTTGTTTGTTTTTTCTAGACAGGGTTTCTCTGTAGCTTTGGAGCCTGTCCTGGAACTAGCTCTGTAGACCAGGCTGACCTCAAACTCACAGAGATCCGCCTGCCTCTGCCTCCTGAGTGCTGGGATTAAAGGTGTGTGCCCTGGCCCAAGCATTGATTTTTTTTTTTGAGAAGACCCTGACCCCTTTAAAAGTTTAGTAGCAAGCAACGCCTGAATTGCCTGCTACCTTTGTTTAGAATAACTTTCTGAGGCCCTGTTGACGGTTCTGGAAGTGCAGTTTTGCACTCAACGCCATCGTAGAGCGCTTTGGGGAGATCTCCCACAATCCTCTTCTCCAGCCTGTGGTGTGTGGTAGAAACTCGCCTGACATTTTTGAGATGCTTGTTCACTTGGGGAAAGAAACGCCACTCTGGTGGTCTAGAGGGGGGCTTTGTTCGGTTAAATGTTCCTCCTGCCACACACTACCCCACCGTAGCTCTTTGGGGGATGCAAATATTCAAATTTGTCAGCAGAATATGCTTATGTCCAATTGCCCATGAGCCTCGGAGACGCGGATCCTCTGTGCCCAGTTGTAAGCACCACTGCCATTTCCTTCCTTGCTGGTTTCAGGGCTTTGAAGACTGTTGCCAAATGCGGATGGAACAGCCTCACTTAGGGCAGTGCTGTTGCTACCGGCTTAGGCAATAACCTCCAGGCCTAGCAGTGGCGCTTTAGGGCACAGGAAAGAATGGGGGCCTCTACCTGCATCCACTCAACATGACTGTACCTCCACTCTCCGCCTCTCCGCTTTGCTGTGTGGGAGACTAAGGACACCTGCCACAGATCACCAGAGCCTTCCAGGTCCCAGACTTTCACAGCCCTGGCAGATGGCAGGTCAGCAGGGGATCTAGACTGAACCCTGAGGAGAGGTGGCTCAGTGGCAGCCATTTCAGGCCGACCCCCCATCCCCCTCCACCACCCCCCACCCCGGAACTGGAGCTGTTGGTGGTTGTGAGTCACCATGTTGGTGCTGGGAACCGAACCCTCTGGAAGGACAGCAAAGGCTCTTTGCTGCTGAGCCATCTCTGCAGCCCCCCTGCACACTTTCAGAGAGCCAAGTTCAGAGGTCCAGGAGGAGCTGGAGGAGAGGTTAAGTTAACCTTGGAAAGGCTCATGACTTAGAAAACCAAGCAAGCATCTAGAACATTCCGTGTCTCGTCTGTGAGCTGTTTTTTTTTTTTTTTTTTTTTTTTAGAAGTCCACTGAGCTGACCGATTCTGCCATGTGCTCCTTGGTGACCTATTCACAAATTGCTCTTTGCTGGACCAAACTTTAGCCAAGGTCTGGGCTGTCTCCTAGGCCCAGCTATGCGCTTCCTCATAAAATCCAGCATTAGCAAGAAGTTCTGATGAGTTGCCAGGGTAACACTCCTTATCCTTGACCTCTGAGCACACTTGATGGAATCTTGTGGGTCATCATTCTTCACCTACATCCCCAGGGCATGTCTGGTCACCTCAGCCCACCTGTGATGAGAATCTGCTTAGGTCGATTTCATCAGGATCCCTCTCTGCCTGACATTTCTGTGTGACTCACACCCTGCTGCAGCTGTATAATGTCATGTGTCAGCTATCATCACAGCTAAACCCCATCCTCTCCAGCCCCAGAGGACCCTCTGCGATGGCTCCTGTGCCCACAGAACAGAACTGCGTTTCAACAAGTGTCAGTGACCAGCCTAATTATTTCTGCAGTAGCTATAATCAATATAATATTACTACAAGGTCTAGCTATGTAGCCCAGACTGTCTTTGAACTTGTAATCCTCCTCCCTCAGGTTCCCTAATGCTAAAGTTACAGGCATGCACCATCACGCCAGATTTATAAGATTTGCTTTAAAAATGTTTTTCTAGCCAGGCGGTGGTGGTGCACGCCTTTAATCCCAGCACTCGGGAGGCAGAGGCAGGTGGATCTTTGTGAGTTCTGGGCCAGCCTGGTCTATAGAATGAGTTAGTTCTAGGACAGGCTCCAAAGCTACAGAGAAACCCTGTCTCAAAAAAAGTTTTTCTAAAGAGTCAAGGCCTCTCTCTTTACTTCGAGGTCCTGCCCACTGGAAATTTGTCAGCTGTCCCCATCCCTCCCAGTGACGCAGTAATTTTACAGTGAAAGAGATATTTTTGGGGACAGCCTTCGTCAAAAGCATGGATGTCTGGTCTATTACTCTTTGGTCTCCAAGGCCAGGGAGGCCAGCAGAGGGGCTGCTACCAGGAATACAGGGGTTATGGCTTTGCTTTTCCTGTTGAAGACACATCCTGTTGGAAACTTGGCTACTACAGCCCCTCAACCAAAGCAAGCAAACAAAAAGTCTTACCTCACCTGCATCCTGCTCTTCACACACACACGCATACACATGCAAGCACACACAGAAATACACATGCCGTGCATACACACATACACCATGCATATGCACACATACATACACACATACCCACACCATGTATACATACACACTCATATACACATATGCATGCACACATACACCATGCATATGCACACATACATACACACATACCCACACCATGTATACATACACACTCATATACACATATGCATGCACACATACACCATGCATATACACATACCTACATACACCATGTATATACACACATACACATGCATATACACAAACACCTTGTATATACACACATATACGTACACACACCATGCATACACATATACACTTCTCTCTCTCTCTCTCTCTCTCTCTCTCTCTCTCTCTCTCTCTCTAACACACACACTATTATTTTTCTAATTATCTGTACTACAGCTTTTCATTGCTATGATAAATACCTGAGATAATTAGGTTTGTTTGGGCCCTTACTGCTTTGGGAATTAGAGGTCATCATAGCAGGAGTGAATGGCAGAGACAAATGCACTATCTCGTGGCTGGAGGTGGAAAAGAAGGCACAGTAAGAGACTGGGGTCCCACAGGCCTGGAGAGCATCTCTCCTGGATTTAAATTCCCCCGAGGCTCCACTCTTAAAGCTTTCATTGTCTCCTAATAGCGTGGAGCTGAGGACTAGTGTGTAGCCTGCAGGCCGCTAGGGACACTTCACACCCAAACTGACAGGTCAGGCCTGGCGGTGGTGGCACACATCTATAATCCCATCATTCGGGAGGCAGAGGCAGGCAGATTTCTTAAGTTCAGGGTCTTCTGATCTACAGAGCGAGTTCCAGACAGCCAGGGCTACACAGAGAAACCCTGTCTTAAAAAAAATTAAAAAGTAAGAATAAAAAACGAGTAACAGATCTACTCCAGTATATGCAGGAGCTATAGAGGAGAGGGGAAGAGGAAAAGGATATCACTGATGACTCCATTATCCAAATGTATCAGAGGTTTCCATGTTGACATATTTTCTTTTTTAAAAAATAATACATATTTTCAGCCAGGAGGTAGGGGGCACACACTTTTAACACCAGCACTTGCTTGGGAAGCAGAGACGGACAGATCTCTGTGAGTTCAAGGCCAACCTGGTCTACAAAGAGTTCCAGGACAGCCAGAACTGTTACACAGAGAAACCTTGTCTCAAAAAAACGGTAAGTACTCTTAACTACTGTACTATCTCTTCAGCCCCGTATCTCCTCTTTCTTTAAAGAAAATATTGTATTTTAATTTATTTGTCTCTGTGTGTGCACACACACATGTGTCCACACACACACACACATACACACATACACACACACACACACACATACACACATACACACACACACACACACACACACTTGCCATGGGGAACGAGTGGAGAGCAGAGGACAGCCTGTGGGAGTCAGTTCTCTCCTTCCACCATGTGGGTTTCGGGGAGCAAACTCAGGTTGTCCGGTTTGGAGGCCAGTGTCTTCACTAGTGCTGCGCCATCTCCAGCCCACCTTTTTCTCCTTCTAAGCTGATTATCTCAGGTATTTGTTATAGTAATAGAAAGCTGATTAACACACAGCATGCTTTAGTAGCCTGCTCTGTATCATTGCTGAAGACCACCCCAGGGCCGGTTAAAATACTTTTGTTTATCCATTTGTCAGTTGACAATAGTTTGAATTTTGTTCTGCTTTCGGGCTGTTTCAAACTATGTTGCTTGGAAAATTTTTTAAAGGTAGGGCAGTGGCTCACGCCTTTAATCTCAGCACTTGGGAGGCAGAGGCAGGAAGATCTCTGAGTTTGAGGCCAGCCTGGTCTACAGAGCAAGTTCCAGGACAGTTAGGATTATACAGAGAAACCCTGTCTTGAAAAAGAAAGGACATGTCTGCTACTTTTTCTATGACTATTGCTTTTTTCATTTCTCTCAAATTGGTTCCCAGAGGAAATTTCTTGCTGTGGGATAATGCTCTTGTACACTGTAAAGATTTGTTACTCATATTGGTTTAATAAAATGCTGATTGGGCAGTAACCAGGCAGGGAGTATAAACAGGGTGACCAGACTAGGAGAATTCTGGGAGGAAAGGGAGAGATGTAATCATTTACCAGATGCAGAGAAAACATGATGAGCAAAGGTACCAAGCCACATGGCTAAACATAGATAAGAATTATGGATTAAGTTGTAAGAGCTAGTTAATAATAAGCCTGAGCAATAGGCCAGACAGTTTATAATTAATATATGCATCTGTGTGTTTATTTGGGACGAAATGGCTGTGGGATGGGGCGGGACAGAAACATCCATCTACAATTTCTAGATTATATAATAAAATTATGTTTAACTGTTTTAGGCTTTTTGTTTGTCCGTTTTGAGACAGGGTCTCAAATGCACCAAGGAGCTGAGCATGACCTGGAACATTTGGCTCTCCTGCTGGGATTATGTGTGTGTGTGTGTGTCTTAACTGTGCTGCTTAGTTAACTGTCGATTTAACACAATCTTTGAAAAGAGCCTTAAGGAGGACTTGTCCAGTTCAAGATGGCCAGTGGGCATGCATGTATGGGGGGGGGCGGGACTTGATTGTTAATTGAAGTAATAATGCCTGGTTAGTTGTGAACATCCCTACTGTCTGGATAACAGGATCCTGAGCTGTAAAAGAGGAGAAAGCTAGATGAACGTGAGGACCCATGTGTGTGTCCTCTCTCTGCTCACTGAGGATGTCATTCTTTGAGTTCCTGCCTTATTTCCCTACAATAAGATGCTCTAACCTAGAATCCCTCCCCGTGTTGCTTTTCGGTCAGGGTGTCTTTCACAGCAACAGGAACACCAGGAGATAACACCACCGTGTTTGGCTTTCAAATAAGCTGACAAGCTATTTGTTGCAATAGCCAATCCATTTTACCCTCCACCGGCAACACGGGCATGGAGACGGGGGAAGACGGGACACTGGCTTCACACCTGTAGCCAAGGCAGGTTAGCAGGCTTTAGAACAACCACCCAAAGATCTCAAGAAAACTGTCCATCTTCATTCTTGGGCTGATGTGGAGTGGGGAGCTAAACAGAGATGGGACCTAAGTTTATAGGGTAACAAAGGAATCCTGCAAAGCTGACGATTAGCCCTGGGTTCTTCTGGGCTGCTCTCTGGTAGTGTTGCTGTCCCCTTGGCACTACAGTGGAACAATGTCAGTGGGAAAATGTCGCTGGGAGATGTAGAAAGGGAAGGCGAGGGCCGCGTTTCTGGGTTTATGGAGGGTTTATGTGGAGGATGGCTGTTATGACTCATCTTTGGAGAAGTAGATTCTAGTTTCTGAGGCTTGTTTTGAAGTAGAGGCCAGACAGGCTCACTGCGTAGACCAGGCTAGCCTCTACTTTCCTGGGGATGTTCTTCTGTCCAGTTGGCCGCACAGGCTTCTTTCTCTATTTCTCGAATCCATGTGTTTATAGCTAGAAAGAAAGTATTTTTTTCCTCGTGTTTGTGTGTGTGTGTGTGTGTGTGTGTGTGTGTGTGCATTTTTGCACATGTGTGAGTGCGCTTGTGTAGAGGCCTGGGACTTAAGGGCATGTACCACCACATCCAGCAAGACCTTGACTCGTAGTCCAGGACCAGCCTGGCCTCACTCTAGAGCAGAGGATGACATTGGACTTCTAATCCTCCAGCCTCCATTACAGCCGTGTGCCACCATATCTGGTTTTGTGCCACCAAGTGGTTCTTGGTCTCGAACCCAGAGCTTTGTGCATGATAAGCAAGTACCCTACCAACTAAGCCGTGGGTCAGAGGCTGCTTAGAAAGCCTTCTATTGCCCTTTAACTGAAAACACTCTGCATACCAAAGTACCATACTCAAGGGTTAAGTATTCTGAGCTCCGACAGCCGCTTAGAATTGCAAATCTTTGAAATCGCTGTCATGTTGAACATCTATTATGCGTGTGAAGCCACTTGTCTGTGAATTTATGTTCAAATATTTTGCCCATTTTAAGTCTCGTGTTCTGCCAACTGAGCTAGCAGGGTTATTCTGTCTCTTTTGAATTTGCTTGCCTGCCCTATGCTATTGAATTGTAAAGTTCTTTATATATTTTGAGTGTGTCTGCTGATATTTTCTACCGATTTGTGTTTTGTCTGTTGAGCTTTCTGATTGTGTCTCTGAGGCACAAAGGAGTTTGTTACAGTGAATTAAATTTCCCTGGTTTTTGTTTGTAAACGCTCTTAATCCAAGTTCACAAGATTGTGTTGTTTCTGATTTCGTGTTGTGTTGTGTTGTATTGTGCTTTCGGAGACAGGAGCTTGCTAGGTAACCTTGTCTGGCCTGGAACCTACTGTACAGGCCAGGCTAGCCTTGACTGCCTGAATCCAATCCCTGGGATAGAAGTGTCCTCGGACCTCCACATGCTTGCATTAAATGCGCATGCGCACACAAATAAAATAATGAGAAGTAAAAGGGGAAACGAAATCAGAAAGCATGAGTGAGTCCTGAATCTTTTTTATTCTTTTCCAAAATTGGTTTAGTTGTAGAAATTTTGCATTTCCACATACACTTTAGAATTAGTTTGCCAATTTCTGGAAATAAATAAATAAAGCCCTTAGAGACGCTGGTAAGGGTTGGGTGTGCAGCTCACTCTAAGGGGACTGTTCTTAACAGACTGACTCTGTCACCCGTGAGCGCCGACTGTCTCCCACTGTCTCATCTCGAGCTTCTCTCAAGAATGTTCTGTAGTCTAAGTGTGAGGGCTTGCACCTCTTCTGTTAAGTTGATTCCTGAATACACTAACTGTCATTCTAAGTAAAATTGTTTTCTTTTTCATAGTTGTCTTATTTATTGATTATATACATATATACCGACTTAATACCCTGCTAAGCCTGTCTGTTGCTTCTAGTTG
This sequence comes from Microtus ochrogaster, assembly GCF_000317375.1. Taxonomy (NCBI): domain Eukaryota; kingdom Metazoa; phylum Chordata; class Mammalia; order Rodentia; family Cricetidae; genus Microtus; species Microtus ochrogaster. The sequence goes on along the minus strand of NW_004949108.1, from coordinate 3,776,352 downwards.
TTCAAACTTGCATGTGTGTGTGTGTTCCTTAGGCCTTTATACATATGAGATCATACAGTCACTAATAAAGGCATTTTACTTCTGTCTTTCCAGTCTGGGCCTTGCATTCCTTTTTCTTGTCTGATTGCACAGGCAATCACCTCCATTACAAGGCTGTGTGGAAGTCTATTGTTGTAGGAGCTGCTGGCTGCATTCCTGCCACCCTGCTCCCAGCCGCCTGGCTAGCTTATGCTCCAAAATAACAACACACAAACTGTATCCATTTAAACACTACCTGGCCCATTTCTATTAATGTGTGTAGCACCAAGGTGCACTTACTGGGAAGATTCTAGCCTACGTCCATCCTGGGTCAGAGCTTCATCACGTCTGCTCCAGAGAGCAGAGCTATCAAGTCTGAGCTCACTTCCTCTTCCTCCCAGCATTCTGTTCTGTTTACTCCACCCACCTATGTTCTAACCTATAAAATGGGCCAAGGCAGTTTCTTTATTAGCCAATGACCTTCCTCCATCAGTCTATGGTCACAACACCCTGAATGCACTTAAACCTGGTGTGATCTTGAAAGCTCGGCAGAGCCAGGCCTGGCTAATATTTTGGTGGAAGAATGCTGAGTGAAAAATGCTGGGCATGAATGGGTTAATCCTTAGGCACAAAAACACTGAGTGAAATGCTGGGCATGAATGGGTTAATCCTTAGATAGAAAAACACTGAGTGAGATGCTGGGCATGAATGGGTTAATACTTAGGTGGAAGAATGCTGAGTGAGATGCTGGGCATGAATGGGTTGATCCTTAGGTAGGAAAACACAAAGTGAAATGCTGTTCATGAATGGGTTAAGAAAATCTACCATGGCTTGAAGTTAAAGAGCAGAACTCCTGACTACCATTCTATGACTGATCAAGAGACTAATAGCTAAAAACCTCAGCAGGCCTTGTTCACGATATGCAGAAAAAAGTGCTGCAGTTTAGATACCTCTGGAACTTTTCCACAGTGTCACAGGTTTGTAATACTTGAAGCCCTTCATTTCTAAGAATATATTTCTTGCTCAGTTGTCTCAGGCAAGCCCAAGACTTTGTAATTTTTAAAGGGCCCAAGATTTTTTTTTTTTTAATAACAGACCAGCTTCTTTTTCCTGCAGTTACAAATGTAATTTTTTTGTTGTCAAACATAAGGTACCAAATATGATGCAACAAATTGTTTTGAAAAAAATAATAATAAAAAAATACTTAGGTGGAAGAACTCTGAGTGAGATGCTGGGCATGAATGGGTTAATACTTAGGTGGAAGAACACTGAGTGAGATGCTGGGTATGAATGGGTTTCCCCTATGAATGAAGTATGCTAGCTGCAGACATTCAATAAGCACATTTAGATTGAAGAATTTCTATTACTCACTTTTTGAGAATTCTACCAAGAATATCTCTTAGATTCTATCAAATGTACTTTTGTTTGTACTGAGATGACTGTATTATGAACTGATTTCTTGCATTCCTGGGATAAATCTGAGTTATTCATAGTCTATAACTTTCTCATGTTGTTGCATTAAGTCAGTTGGGTGCTTTTTTTTTTTTTGACACAGCATTTCTCTGGGGAGCCCTGGTTGTCCTGGAACTTGCTCTGTAGACCAGGCTGACCCTTATCCTGAGTGCTGAGATTATAGGTGTGCGCCACCACCAACTGGCTATTATTTTTTTTTCAGAGTCTTATTCCCATGGCTTGCTTAGCCTGCTTTCTTATAGAACCCAGGACCACCAGCCCAGGGACGGCACCACCGATAATGGGCTGGGCCTTCATCCGTCAATTCTCATTAAGAAAATGCCTAGAGTGGCTCCCAGGAGCCCAACGCGATGTCCCCAGTTAGTTCCTTGGGCAGCTGAGGATAGGGAACCTGAAATGACCCTATCCTATAGCAATACTGATGAATATCTTGCATATCACCATAGAACCTTCATCTGGCGATGGATGGAGATAGAGACAGAGACCCACACTGGAGCACTGGACTGAGCTCCCAAGGTCCCAATGAGGAGCAGAAGGAGTGAGAACATGAGCAAGGAAGTCAGGACCACGAGAGGCGCACCCACCCACTGAGACAGTGGGGCTGATCTATTGGGAGCTCACCAAGGCCAGCTGGACTGGGACTGAAAAAGCATGGGATAAAACCGGACTCTCTGAACATGGCGAACAATGAGGGCTGATGAGAAGCCAAGGACAATGGCAAGGGGTTTTGATCCTACTTCATGTTCTGGCTTTGTGGGAGCCTAGCCAGTTTGGATGTTCACCTTCCTAGATATGGACGGAGGGGGGAGGACCTTGGACTTTCCACAAAGCAGGGAACCCTGACTGCTCTTTGGACTGGAGAGGGAGGGGGAGAGGAGTGGGAGAGGGGGAGAAGGGTGGGAGGAGGGGGAGGGAAATGGGAGGCTGGAAGGAGGCGGAAACTTTTTTTTTCCTTTTCTCAATTAAAAAAAAATGCCCTACAACTGGATCTTATAGAGGCATTTTCTCCATGAGGTTCCCTCCTTTCAGATGATTTTTGTGTCAAGTTGACATAAAACTATTTGGCACAGATATGATGCCCAGTATAAACAAAGAAACAAACACATAGATAAAGGTCCAGGTTGCTGTGTGAGCTGAACCATGGGTTATAGGACACCTTAGGAGCTTTGTTTGTCCCTGATAACCTCAACCAGTGGGCCAAGGGCTCCCACCTCCAGGACTGCTGAAGGCACGGGGCTTCCAGAGAAACATTCCTCAAGATCAGTGTCTTCTCCCTTCAACATCAGTGGGGATTAGCTCAGAACCCCTCCTAAGCTGGAAACACTTCGAATAACTGATGCTAACCAGAAAGGAAGCTAGATGACCAGGTCAAGGCTCTGGCCATCTCTGTCTACATTCAAGACTTATGGCGACCAGGTGAGAGGTCTATAAGAACCCTAACAGCCTAAGGCCCAAAATGTCCATTTTACAGAGACATAAACTGAGGCACAGAGTCCCAGGCAGATCAGCTGCGTGAATCTGGGACTTCAGATTCCTAACACAGGGAATTGTGCCCTGCCACTGCCACGTAAGGACAGGGAATCATGGTTCTTCACACTGGTCCTCAGTACCATCCGTCTTTTCTTAGACTGGCATGTGGCCAGGTTCTTAGAGAATGTTCCCGTGTCCCAGTGAAGCCTTGGGTAAGGAGCTGTGAAGGGCCTTTTGCATCCTCTCAGGCCCTCAGCTCAGTTAAGATTGTCTCTGTGGGGACTACAAATTTCTCCTCAACCCCAGCATCTGCCAGGGGATCCATGGAAGAACTTGGGAGGGCTTTTCATCTCCTTTTTCTAGAAGCAGAGCTGGGGCCACAGCCTCACAACCCCGAGTCCTGCCTTCTGCTTGTAAAGAGCAGGAGATGACTTCAGTATTGGAGCTTGAGAGCGAGACACCCCAGAAACGTATCTCTGTGTGATCCCCACTTTTCCCTGTGCCTCTGGGTCTCCTTTGACTTCATAGCTGTGGTAATTCTGTGAGGGGGACATTGGGGCCCCTGGTGGGAGCATTTGGGCTCACCTCACTGTAAAGACAGGCAGAGTTGAAGCCTCCCTCAGGCCACAGTAACTACCTCTTCCCTCTGCCTTCCATGGCACTAGTCCCAAGCCTTCTGTGGCGGGAGGGTGTAAGAAGACCGTCAGAGTGATGTAGAACCCAGGACATCGAGTGCCTTGATTTCACCTGCAGGGAAACCCAAGCCCAGAGCACAGCCACACACAGGTACCGAAGCGCCAAGCAGCCTGCCAGCCTGAGAGCTTTCCCTAGACAGGGACTGCTCCCCTTGGCACCACCTTATGGTCTGCCTGCTGCCTGACTGTCCGCCTATCCATCAGTCTGTCTGTGACTAGGAGCCATGCCTCTGTCTGAGGTAGTTGAGAAGAAAGGAGACAGAGGCCCCCACCAAGTCCCCGCACAAAATACCGCCACTTGGAGTTCTCAAGCCTTTTCAAATCCCAAAATATCGCCTTATAATTGCCTCATTTTTGGCACTCGTTCATTTTATTCAGACCAGCCTGGGGCTCTCCAGCCCGGCATATTAGGGAACTGCTTACTTTTTAATAATAATACTTAATGTTTATATAGCGCGTTTCATGTTCAAAGTCCTTTGACAGTGTTCGCTAATTAATTGGAACGCTAACTGCTGCCCTGGGCAGGTTTGACCACGTTCTCAGGCTCCTAATTGTGAGAGGTGGAATTCTTCCTGCCACCTGACCCCACTCTCCCTCTCTGGATCCCCATTTTCATCCATAGCCTCGACCCTCAGACTCTCAGCTCATCCCTGTGTGACAGGAGCATGACCAGAGTTAGGGGGACAGGTAGCTTGGACAACCCACTGCCACCCTGGGAGCCCTTGAAACAGGGTGCTTCTGATGTCTGGGTACAGAGGAGCAGGGGCTGATGGGAACACGGAGAGGTTCTTGCCAACTGGCCATGTGGAATGGGGCTGTGGAGAAAAGGCTCTGAGGAATGAAGAGGACCTGTTGGGACAAGGACACCTTAAGAAGGAGGCCAGCTGAGTGCAGTGGAGTTTCAAGGCTAGGAAGTCAGTGTGGGGTGTCCAGGGTCCAGGGTATGGGGTCAGGGTCAGGTAATGGGATCTTGGAGCACCCTGCATGGTTGAGATCACTCTGTAGGGGCCTGAATCCAGGACAGCATGAAGTAGAGAGGCCTGAACTAGGAAAAACAAGTCAAACCCAAGGTGGACGGGCAAGATGACAGGGTAGGCAACAGGTCCAGAATGAAGCGTGGGGGTGGCAATGCACCTGAGAGTCCCGGCAATTCACCTGGAGGGGCGACCCTGGAAGACGCCCTCCTGTGGAGGACAGGTAGGATGAGCGGGAACCTGAACTGGCTTAGAGAGCAGGTGAGGTTTGGAGAGAAGCTCTGGAAAGAGCCAGACTTGGGGTCACTGGAGTTCAACAATGCCTAAGGCCTGGGGATGTCTCTTTGACATCTCCAATCACCCCCCCCACCCCCAATCAACTTTTTAAAAAGACTTACTTTGTTTTTATTTACATGTATCTGTGCTCTGTGTGTCTGTGCACGTGTGTGTAGATACCCAGGGAGGCCAAAAGAGGGCAGCAGATCCCATGGAGCTACAGTGACAAGTGACTGCGAACCCAGTTCAGTCCTCTGAAAGAGCAACCTTCTCTCCCATTCCCTCTATCAACTTTTAAGGGGGTAAGTTTGGGTCAGGGATTGGCATAAGTGACTGAGTGAGGTGAGTTTAAGATTGAGGCAGGAGCCGGGCGGTGGTGGCGCACGCCTTTAATCCCAGCACTCGGGAGGCAGAGGCAGGCGGATCTCTGTGAGTTCGAGACCAGCCTGGTATACAGAGC
>NW_004949108.1:3765436-3770886 GCF_000317375.1 Microtus ochrogaster | reverse complement strand
AAAAAAAAAAAAAGATTGAGGCAGGGTGGCTGGGTAGTGGCGGTGTATGCCTTTGATCATAGTGCTTGGGAGGCAGAGGCAGGTGGATCTCTGTGAGTTCGAGGCCAGCCTGGTCTACAAGAGCTAGTTCCAGGACAGGCACCAAAGCTACAGAGAAGCCATGCCTTAAAAAACCGAAAAAAAAAAAAAAAGATCAGAGGCAGGTGTTTGAGGTTTTTTTTTTATGGTTTATTTAACTTTATTTTATGTGCAGTGGTGTGAAGGTGTCAGATCCCCTGCAACTGTATCTTCAGACAGATGTGAGCTGTCATGTGGGGTGCTGGGAATTGAACCCAGGTCCTCTAGAAGAGCAGTCAGTACTCTTAACCACTGAGCTATCTCTCCAGCCCCCAGGTTTGAGGTTTTAAAGATGAGCTGTGCTGGCGGAAGGCCCTAAGGCTTGTCCCAAAGCACTCAGGAGGGTCCTGTTGGTCTAGCTGCGGCCAGCCATCCTATCGGCACCCACCCTCTGGGAACTTCCTGCCATGCCAGGGCTCAGCTGCTTAGTCAAGGGAGTGGCTCCAAGGGCCCTTCCACCCTGGCCATCCTTCAAAGAGGGTTGCCTGCCAGGTTCGTCACCCCCAGTTCATCCCCTGGTTTATTCTCATCCACTGAGAGTGGGAAGAGGGAGATGCAGAGGGCTATTTCTCCACTTGCTGCACAGACCCAACCTGGAGCCTCACGTTCCAGGACAGAAGGATGGTGGAAATGTGTGAAGGAGATGAGAGAAACGAGGAGGGCCAGAGGGTTCAGCTCCACACCGCCCTGAGCAAATTCTGCACGCAGGGGTGGATGGCTGGGGTCTCCGTTGCTTGTGGGTCCATCAGCGACAGAGTGGAACAGACATAGGATGTGAGAAGAGCAGGATCCCGGGAAGGGAGGAAGGGATGAAGGCAAGGCAGGTGCCACTCCCATCTGTGACTGTCACAGACACAACAGTCCAGCCAGGCAGGAAGGAGGTGGGTTGTCAAGGCAGGGCTGAGCTGGGGCCCTGCCAAGTATGTGGGGACTCTGGACGTTGTTGCCCTGAAGGAAGGGAAGAGACCTTCAGGTTTGGAGTCTCCACTCAGGCCTCTGACTAATAGAGTGCTCACCGGTGATCCAGGCCTCCCAGCCTCCCAGCTGGTAAGTCCCCAGGGCTGGGACAGAGAGGAGAGTTAATTGAGCATCTAATCGGGAACAGGCCTTGTGCCAAATAATAATAATTAATTTTTTTTATTGAGCACTGGGCTCGCCACTCCCCTAAGCTCACAGGAATTATCTCATTTAAGGCTCACCACAGTCCTATGAGAGAGGTGCAACCTCTCTCATGTGTGTCTCTGCAACACAACTGGGGAAACTGAGGCACAATGCAGTTAAATGGTGAGCCAGACGCCTAAGTGTCCTAAATCCTAAGATTTTTAACTTGACAGCCGGCACCCCCACGTGCAAAATGGGCGCCCAGGAGATATCTCCAGGTCCTACAGTTAGTGAACAGTGGCGAACCATGCCAGTGCACTCTGTCCAGAACTCCACCTACACCTTGCACATCAGCCTGGCCAGGAAGAGATTGGGTGGGCCAAAAGCAGCTTCTGGCCTCACCTCATACACCTGCCCCATCTGATGCCAGGAGGCTTTCCACACAGGAAACAGGTGGATCTCACAGAGTGAACATCAGAAAGATGGCTCCGCCCCCATCTGAGGCCTGCCTGCCTGCCTGTCTGACTACAGAATCACGAGGATCAGGTGCCATCAGATCTGCCCGCAGGTGATTCTTTATCTCAACATTTATCTAGTTGTGCGTGCGCGTGTTTGCGTGCGCATGCGTGTCTGCCAGCCACACCGCATATGCGGAGGTCGGAGGTCAATGTGCAGGCCTTCCACCACGTGGGTCCCAAGGATCTAACTCGAGTGGTAGCGCTTAGCAGCAAGCCCCTTTGCCCACGGAGCTGTCTCTCCATCCCCAGAGTGGTTCTTACCATATAGCTGGGGGCAGAAACTGAACATGTGATAGGGAGCAGGCCCCGTGCCAAAGAATAATTGGCTTTCCTCAGCGCTGTTCTTGGCCCTCCCTAAGCCGTTCACAGGAAGGTTCACCACGGCCCGTGAGTGTTGCCTCTATCACAACTGGGTGCCATCATGAACTGGCGGCTGCGCCCCCATTTCTGTCCTGTCCCTGCATTGGTGCCCTAGTGCCTGAAGCAACTATGTGGCCAGACAAGGCTTCTAGCTGAGCCAGTTCTGGCGCCTCCAAGAGACACATGTAAATGAACTGGAGGTGACAAGCAAGGACTTTGAGAACACAAGCTTCCTCAAACTACCTCCCTCCATCCTCCTTGGAAAAGGCAACCTGCAATCTGACCTGAGCAGGTAAGGGAGGGGGAAGGCCTTGATACTTTTCCTTCCTCCCTCTCTCCCTCCCTCCTTCCTTCCTTCTTTTTTTTTTTTTAAAGGATTTCTCTATATAGCTCAGGCTGGCCTAGAACTCACTTGGTAGATCAGGCTGGCCTCGAACTCAGAGATCTGCCTGCCTCTGCCTGCCAAATGGGAGGCAGTCTTTTCACTCACCTGATTTTTCCTTGAAAGGCCAAACCAACCTCCAGTGAGACACACCCAGCTGCCTCAGGACCCTTAGAGAGTCCACTGATCTTCCTTCAGCGCTCACTGGGGCCGTGGCAGGACACAGCAGTCAAAGCAGCGGCTTCCACGGGGAGAGGTGCTTGCCGTGTCCATCCCTGTCCTGTCCATCAAGTTAGATCAGGTCCTGGGCCCTATCCACGTCTCTCCTGCGTTCTTGGTGTGGTTACTGCTCCACAAGAGTGTCCTTTAGGGGTCAGAGAGATGGTTCAGTGGTTACGAGCACTGAGGACCCAGCTTCAGTCCCCAACACACAAGTGTGGCACCTCACAACTGCCTTTGGCTACTGTTCAGGGAATCTGATGCTCCCTTCCAGCCTCCTCAGGTGCACATGCACACACACACACACATGTGCACACACATACACTCATGCATACACATACACATGATGTATTTTAAAACCCTTCTTTAGGGGCTGGGGAGATGGCTCAGTGGTTAAGAGCGCTGTCTCCTCTTCCAGAGGACTTGGGTTCATTTCTTAGCACCTCCATAACAGCTCATGACCATCTGTAACTCCAGTTCCAGGCAATCCAATGTACTCCCCTGGTCTCTGGGAGCACCAGACATACATGTGGCACACAGACAAACATATAACCAAAGCATCCATACACATAAAATATATTTAATCCCAGCACTCAAGAGGCAGAAGCAAAACAAAGCATATCTCTGAGAGTTCAAGGCCAGCTTGGTCTACAAAGTGAGTTTCAGGACAGCCAAGCTATTACACAGAGAAACCCTGTCTCAAAAAACAAAATTCTGTGTGTGTGTGTGTGTGTGTGTTTGTGTGTGTATGTGTGTGTGTATTTTTCTTTAAAGACAAAAAATTTTGATTTCAATTCTTTTTTTATTTATTTATTTATTTATTTATTTATTTATTTATTTATTTATTATGTATACAATATTCTGTGTGTATGCCTGCAGGCCAGAAGAGGGCACCAGACCCCATTACAGATGGTTGTGAGCCACCATGTGGTTGCTGGGAATTGAACTCAGGACCTTTGGAAGAGCAGGCAATGCTCTTAACCTCTGAGCCATCTCTCCAGCCCTTTGATTTCAATTCTTAAAACTTACCAAGGTGACCTGACTCCCCAACACCTTGCTAATAACACCTTGGGGTAGCAGGGAATGAAAGCACATGACCAGGTTCCTGAGGCTCGGGGTGTTCCTGCTATTGGCCATTGGTTGTAGGAACAGAGTTGGAAAGTCCAGATGAAGGACACCAGAGTTGGTGCCCTTGCTCCCAGAGCGAGCATGCCTTCTGATCACAAAGAGGCGCCTTATCTCAGGGGCTGGGTCCTGCTATGGGGAAGTCACGGCACGGGCCCCTCACAGTTCAAGCACCAAAGATGAAAACAGCGCAGCTGCCAGTGAGATGCCCAGAAATTTCAGATGAATGAATGAGAAAAGGAAGGATGCAGATCTTGTTAGGTAATGCTGCGAGTGAGATATTCCGTGAGATAACCCCAGTGCATACACGGCGCTTGGGCCTAGCAGGAACTCAGACACTGGTCGCTTCCTCCTGCCACCTCCTCACCTCCATGAGTCAGGCACAGAAACTGCTCCCTGGGGAGGGGGAGCCATTCTCTTTAGTGGTGTAGCCGTTGGTCAGTTGCTCAGTGAATAAACACCCCCATGTTCATACAAACAGCCCTAATTAAACTCAGTGGGTCTCACACCTAAAAACACATGAAGATAGAAGGGAGACCCATTGGAAAGGAGAGTTAGGAGAAACGGGAAGGGGGATAGAGAAGGTAAGGGGGGAGCAAATAATGATCAAAATACGTTTTAACCATGTATGACATTATCAAAGAATGAATTTTAAAATTCTCACAGTTTCGTTTCTACTTTCAGGATGTACACACACACACACACACACACACACACACACACACACACACACACGGTGCATCACAGCCACGCTGGCCAGGACTGGGGGTGTTGTTCAGGCGGCTGGCAGGCAGAGGGTGTGTGAGCTGTGATGTAACAGGGATGCTCAGCTGCTGGGCAGCAGGGGGACAGAGTGACCACTCCTGCCAGCAGCTTTCTACAGAGGAGGTGGGGAGGGGTCAGCATGGCCCCCTTCTGTCCACTACCAAGTGCAGTACGGTTTGCCTTGACCTTGGAGCCAGTAGACTGACAGGACAGAACACTGTGTAGAAAGAAGACAAGCCAGGCAAACAAGACTAGCCCTATGTGGCAAAGGAAAGGAAATGGGGCTTGCTTTTCCCTCCCTTCCACCCTCCCTCTTTCTCTCCCTTCCCCCTTCCCTCCTATTCCCCCTCGCAACCATACATGATGGGATTTTATTCGGCCATGACGAAGAACAAAATTATATAATTTGAAGAAGAGCAGGAACAACTGGAGATTGTCATAGGAAGCCAAGAGTCAGCCTCTGAGAGGCAAATACTTCTTTCCCTCTTATTTGTAGATTCTGGATTTTAAATAGATCCACAAATCGTGTGTGTGTGTGTGTGTGTGTGTGTCTCAGATGATCTGCCTCAGATGATCGTGGTCAAGTGATGCCCAGGGAGGGGCTGTGCAGGAGTAGGTGCCAGTCTGAGAATAAGATGGCTTTGCCACCGACTCTCGGAAACTTGGGACCCATTTCCTAAGGTCTTCAGCATCTGTGACATGGGGGTGTGAATTGCACATGCATTGAGGGCATGTGTGTGAGGCTCTCGACACCATGTGCTTGGTGGGGAACGACAATGAGTGGGACTTTTTAAGAATGGCGTCACAGCCAGGCGATGGTGGCGCACGCCTTTAATCCCAGCACTCGGGAGGCAGAGGCAGGC
>NW_004949108.1:3757832-3765293 GCF_000317375.1 Microtus ochrogaster | reverse complement strand
TGGCGTCACAAAGCCGGGCGCAGATGTTCTGCTGTTTATTTGGTTTTTGTTTTGTTTTTTGGTTTTGCTTTTGAGATGGGCTCAGCATGTAACCCAGGCTACCTTTGAGCTTGAGGTCATCCTGTCTCAACCTCTTTAGTGCTAGGAGTACAAGCCTGAACCATCACACCTGATGACCAATGCCTGGCTTGACGGAACCCATAGAAAGACAACATCATCTCATGTCACCGTGGTTCTGTGAGAAGCGCTAAGCAGGGTACAGTTAGGGTTCCAGAAGTTGGCTACTCACGGTTCAGAAAGTGTGCCTTTCGGCTGGAGAGGAGATAGAGAGGCAGAAGGTAGGCAGATGCTGGACCGTGGGATGAAGCCTCGTCCGGGCTGGAGTGGGGGCGTGGCGATGAGGAGAGGGGGTGTGTCAGGACGGCAGTGGGTAGATGGCAGGAGACCTTCCCTAGACTCCTGGCTTCCTGAACACAGGGGGAGAAAAGATGATCCACACCTGGTGTTTGCCCAAGATGAAGAACAGTGCTGTCCACATGAAGACTCACACACTGAATGTTCCCCGCAACTTTATCTGTAGTAGGGGGCTGGAGGGATGGCTCAGCGGTTAAGAGCGCTGTCTGCTCTTCCAAAGATCCTGAGTTCAATTCCCGGCAACCACATGGTGGCTCACAACCATCTGTAATGAGGTCTGGTGTCCTCTTCTGGCCTGCAAGCATACACAGAGACAGAATATTGTATACATAATAAATAAATAAATAAATAAATAAATAAATAAATAAATATTTTAAAAAACTTTATCTGTAGTAGTTCCCACTAGAAATAACCCAGGTGTCCACTGACAGATGACTGGATTAATACATTGCAGCAAAGCTCTCTGAAAGGGACATGTTTAGGAAATAAAGACAGAAGGAAAAAATAAGAGTTGGGAAGGTGGGAAGAAAGGGAAGATGGCAGAAGAACCGGAAGAAAATGAGCCACGAGTCTGCTCAACTACGCAGATGGATCTCCCAACATGGATGACTCTCAGAATCATCACGCTGAGAGAAGTCTTGTGAGACAGACGTCGTGTGATTCCAGTTCACAAAGTTCTTAAACACAGCTAACCTGAGGCCAGAGAAGGCACACCGCGGTTATCTGGGGCCCAGGGTAGCTCGAGGCAGGGGAAAGCAGAAGGAGAGTTAAAGAAGTGGCTAGGAAAGGGACCGATCAGCGTCTTTAGCAGGTGGTGGCTTCCGGGCATGCAGATCTGCAACGCACAGGTGTGTAGGTATGCAGGTGTGAGGAATGTGCAGGGGCTGCTGGTACTGTGAGCCCCAGGACTCCCTGGCTCCAGTCACTACAGCAGGACTGAGGTGGGACAGCTCTTCCTCCCTCTAAAGGGGGGTCTGCATCTGCGGGGCTGCTTGGGTCTTCCCAGTTCCTTACTCTGCAGAGTCAGCTCTCTGTTCCCAAGTCCGAGATCAACCAGGCTCCTTCAGGAATCAGTGCTGAGAATGCTCAGCTCACGTCTCCAGATCTCAGCATGCCAACGGCAGTATAAGTTCTCATCAGCCTCGACAAGACCAGTGCCTAGTGGAATGACACCATTCGACTTCATTTCCAATGGCTTTCCAGTGTGGTCCGAGGGAAGGTCTGCTCCCTACAGCCACACCTGGGTCAGGTCACCAAGACTCTGACATGCAGCCAGTGATGAGAGGAAGAAGGGGGTGAGCAGGAAGGTGTTTTGCAGGAGGCTATCACACACACACACACACACACACACACACACAGAGAGAGAGAGAGAGAGAGAGAGAGAGAGAGAGAGAGAGAGAGAGAGAGAGAGAGACTGGCCCCAGGGCAGCTGGATATAAGGGAAGCTACACCTTACTCTGTGCTTAGTAGGCAATGGGAGTAACAAGGCTGCAGGAAGCCACGTCCGCCTGTCTTTCTAGTGTCCAGCATGCAGCAGGTACTGGGGACCCTTCTTAAGCAGCAGTGGCTGGCCAGATGCATATGAAATCAAAGTAAGAGCCAGTGTCACTGTTCCTGGGTACAGTCCCTTGTTATGCCCTCCCCCACCATCCATCCAAAATCTCCATGACCCTGTTATGTCTCCTGCTAGTGTGTGCGACCCTGAGTGGTGTGACCCCCAAGCTAGCTGGTCCTTGTCCAGGGCCACTTGCCCTTGGAGTTGCTGTTCCATCAGGGGCTAAGTTGGACTCATCTGGACCTAGCCCTGACCTCCCAAAGAGGCTCTCTAAGTCCATTTCTATGACCTGACATTTGGGGGCAGAGTTTACTCAGTGGGTTTCTCTACCCAGCGACTGGACTACCTACAGCAGGCTCTGACCACCTGCCACCAGCCCGTCCTTCTCCGGAGATACCAACCAGTTTGTCCTGTCCAGAGAGAAGCCACCTGGGTTCCAATGTCAGCCCAACATCCCTGAGCTGGTGTATTTGAACAAGACATCTAATCTTTGAAAGCCTCAGCTTTCCCATCAGTGAAATGGTCCCGGCACATTGGGCTCCTACTGAGTGTGGACTCCATTCTTGTGAGCCATTGCCTACCCCCCATGCAGAAATTGGGGCTCAGTTGTCTGGGATGCTCCTTCCTGCGGGGAAATCTCGCATGTCCAAGGTCAAGCTCCTCGACTCCAATGATAACGGCCTGGAATTTGTGAACTTTGGAATGATCTTTGTTGGGTCATAGCTTGTCTCCACCTCTGTGGCCTCACCTAGGATGGGCTGTGTTCCAGAGGCTGCTGGAGCTCACGCTTTGCAAAATAAACAAAAGCCTGGCTGGCTCCCGGGACAGTTTCTGGTGAATCAGTGGGACAGTTTATAAACCCTCTTAAGTAATCAGCGACTGTCTTGGGGTTTTCCCCTCGTTCCAGGATGTGACATGAAAGCCTGCTGCTTCCGATGAGACCGGTCCCAGCGTCACCCCTCGGGTTGCGTCAGTCACCAGCCAGTGGGGAGTGAAGGGCTGAGCTGCTGAGACAGGTGCTTCAGGAGGTGACGCACGCAGTGTAGAGGCTCCTGAAAGTGTGACCGGGGATTTCCACGCAGACCCAATTCTTGTTCTTTTGTTGTTACTTGAGTATGGCATTGTCACCCCAGGACAGATGTTCCATGACCCACAGTCATTTCCGGGGATGAGATGCATGCTTCCCGTGGCTGAAGGGCTCACTCAGCGCACAGAAGACACCAGCCAAACGGGTGAGCATTTACCAAGTGCTTACCATACATCCAGCAAGGGTCCCTCGGTTCTGGTCCCAGGATGGTAGCTTGAGTCAGGGATGGAGAGGACTCCTCTGAGGCAGCTCTGCCCTGTCTTAAGGTTCCTGGGCAGAGACTCAACCCTGCTTTACGATGCACTTCCACGATCTGGAATCCATCCTGTGAAGTAGACAGCACAGCCATGAAAGATGCTCACATCAGGAGAGTGCTAAGGAAAAACCATTGTCCACCAGGCTTGCCAGATCCCTGCAGAGCCGCAAGGCCTGCAGCTACATGCTGGCTCATGGTACCCACAAACACAGAGCCCACAGCTGCACGCTTCACCCATTTCCTTTGTGTGTTTAGACCTATTTATTTATTTGTTTGGTTGGTTGGCTGGGTGTGTTTTCCTGAGACAGGGTCTATCTGTCCCGGATTCTCTCTATAGACCAGGCTGGCCTCAAACTCACAGAGATCTTCCTGCCTCTGCCTCCAGAGAGCTGGGATTAGAGGATTAAGGCCTGTGCCACAACAGCCAGCTTTGATTTTTTTTTATTTTTAATTTCATGAATGCATGTGTCTCTGTATGCGAGTTTATGCACCTGTGAATACAGGTGCCTCCTGTATTCACAGAAGAAGGGGGTGGGATCTCTTGGAGCTAGGGTTATATAGGCAGTTGTGAACTGCCCAGTGTGGGTGCTGGGAACCAAACTTGGCTCCTCCAGAAGGACAGTAATGTTCTTTTTAAGTGTTGCACCATCCCTGCGGCCTCCTTTTTCCTGTTTTAAATCGAGAGCTCACAGTCCACAAAAGCATTCTTTCAGTATGTTATGATTTCCGTGGATGTTATTGCCTTCGTGATGCCAGGCAACCATCACCACTACCTAATGTGCAAGGGTTGTCATCAGCCTCCAAAGCACCTCCGTCCACGTTGTCGCCACTCCCCGCTCTTCACCCCCAGTCTCTCCCAGCTGTTTGCCTCGCCCATATTTCTGTAGACTTGCTTATTCTGGATATTTCATCTCATTTGGGTTCATGTACTAGGTGACCTGCATCTAGCCTCGGTCACTGTCATATTCGTAAGGCACCCCTATGTTGTAGCAAATATTAGTACTCTATTCCTTTTTATTAACAGCGAGTATTCCGCCGTCTGGATATCCTGCAATATCACTTATCAGGTGATGGACGTTAGATTGCTTCCATCTTTTGTCTGTTAGGAATCATGCTGCTGTGGATGTCTGTGAATGTTTTTGTGTGGACACAGGCTGTCCATTCATTTGATAATGTGCCTAAGAATGGAGTTGCCTGGTATCAGGGTGTACTGTGTTGCTCAAGTCAATTGAAGTTACTCCAAGATGGAATGTTAAGGCCTGTGTGGCATTAGGAAGGTCCAGCCTCATCTTACTGGAGGAAAGCATCATATGCCCCATGACTCTCTTATGTCCTTCATTATGTATTCTTTGCAATACACAATAATACAAGAGCCTCAGGTGTGCCTGAGGTGTCATGTGACCAAAGTCCTGGGCCTACAATGTTCCTTCAGCAAAACAATTCTACAGATAATGGGAAACAATCCCTGTTTTCCACAAGGATTCTTCAAAGTCAAAGTACTTCTGGAAAAAAAAATGGTTATTCTTTCTAATATCTACCCTGATACAGTGGCTCTGCTAAATTCCTACAGCATCCTGGGTCATCTGATGAGTATTTTTCAAGCCTTTTAATCTTTCAGTTTTTGTTTATTTTAAATTTTAAAATTATTTTTTAAAGATTTATTTATTATGTATACAGCATTCTGCCTCCATGTATGCCTGCAGGTCAGAAGAGGGCATCAGATCTCATTATAGATGGTTGTGAGCCACCATGTGGGTGCTGGGAACTGAACTCAGGACCTCTGGAAGAGCAGCCAGTGCTCTTAACCTCTGAGCCATCTCTCCAGCCCCTTAAAATTATTCTTTAAATTTTTATTTTTTATTTTGATGTTATGGGTGTTTTGCCTACATGTATGTCTGTGCACCCCATGTGTACCTGGAGGCCAAAAGGGGGCATTGCATCCTCTGGAAATGGAATTAAAGATTTTTGGTAAACCTCCATGTAGGAATTGAACTGGGTCCTCTGAAAGAACATCTACATTAACCATCGAGCCATCTCTCCAACCCCACCTTCCTGTCTTAAAAATTGCTTCCTTGGGGCTGGAGAGATGGCTCAGAGGTTGAGAGCACTGACTGCTCCTCCGGAGGTCCTGGGTTGGGTTCCCAGCAGCCACATGGTGGCTCACGGCCATCTATGGTGAGGTCTGGTGCCCTCTTCTGGCCTGCTGGCATACATGGAGGGAGTGTTGTATACATAATAAATAAATCTAAAAATTAAAAAATAAAATGCTTCCTTTTGTTTTGTTTTGATTTGTTATCACAAATATGTGGAGAAAAGTAATGGTAACTTGAGTCTAGAACCAAGCATTAAACTACTTTATTTTGGTTATTTCTTTAATTTTATTTATGTTTTTCTGGTGCAAGCTGCTGAGGTGAGAATGTCTCATACCTAACCCAGCAGGCTTCTGATTCTGAGGATGCTGTAGGAGGAAGTGATTTCATAGTTAGCAGAAACGGAACCACTTAGAATGGAAGAAATCTGAAGCCCTATGGTAAGACAGATCCTGAGCCTGAATGAATGGGTACCCTGTCTAGAGTGTCAGCTGTGGGTACTCAAGGCCTCAAAAAAGAAGAAGGAAAGAAAGAAAAAGAAAGACAAAAAGAAGGAAGGAAGAAGGAAGAAGGGAGGGAGGGAAGGAGAGGGAGGAAAAGGAAGGTAGAGAAAAAAACTCCTGGACTGAGCCCCACAGAGGGAAGACAGACAGATTGACAGAGCCCAGACTTCTTGCTGAGATAGTAGCTGTTATGGTCCCCAATGGCTGCAGTGGGCAGCAGGCCACGAGGGGCAGCACATCCCAGGCAGGGGGCAGCACAGTGGTGAGAGACCCACAAGAAGCCACAGCCCAGTGGGTAAGAGACAGAGACCTATTGGGCACACCATGCAGAGAAAGTGGGCATTTATTTAGTGGGTTATGGAGGGTGAAGGGAAAGGGGAGAAGAGAGAAGAGAGAGAAAGAGAAAGGAGGGGAAAGGGGAGAAGTGGGGAGAAGGGAGCGAGGCAGAAGCTGCCTCTTTGGGAGAGAGACAGAAAAGAAGGGGCTCGGGCTGGAAGCAGAAGGAAGATCGCTTGCCTCTGTGGGCGTGGACCGTGGACAGGTGGGTGGGGCTTCTCTCTTAAAGGGAAAGGACAGACCATTACCGTGGCTTCATTGCATTAGGGAAGTGGGAGAGAAGTCCTTGAGATATTCTGTGTTAAGTGCCCAGGCTGCAGATGTAGCTAAGGTGTGTGTGGGGGGTGGGGGGGATGGCACACTCTCCTAGTGGGACCTGTGCCCTGTGTGCTCCTTCTTAGAGAAGGCCAGCCAGACTCACTGAGGAGCAAGGGTCCCTGAAGTGAGGCCCGCTGGATGCCAGAGGATGGGAAAGGGCAACAGAAGTGATGCTCCCTGAGGAGCAGGGGATGATGAAATTGGCTCTCTGAAGAGGGGGTTATAGGGAGACAAGGACTGGGGGGCCATGGAAGAAAGGGACCTTCCAGGGGAGTAGTAGAGCACCCTAGAAACGTTTCCATTGCATCATTTCCAGCCTCGTGGCTCCATGGAGTAGAATTCAGTGCTGAGTGACACATTCCATGCCTCTACACCGGATATGACAAGCCTGAGGGCAGGGTACTGCCCAAGGCTCCTCTTTGCCTCAGGAGAGAAGGCACCGGGCCTTCCTCCAGCTCAGGACTCATCTCTAGATCCCTTGAGTCACAAGCCTACAAGCCAGAGAGGCTTCACTGCCCAGTGTGGGGTGAAGTGGAGGAGTGACGTAACAGCTCTCTGAGTTGGCCTTGAAAGTGAGCGCAACTGGTGCTTGCTCCTTGGCCTGCTCAGGTGAATAACAATTGTTTTGCAATTGGGTTGTTCAGGGGGACTGCCAAGGCTCTGAGAGGTAAAAATCCCCCTGGGGGCGGAGCAGGGTGGAGGTGGGCTGCAGAAGAGACCAGGTGGGACTTTGTCCATTTAGAGAAAGGAGGTGAAGGACTGGAGAAGCCCAGCCTTGCCCAAGGCCAGACATCAGGAAAAGAATAAAGGGAGGCAGAGGCAGGCGGATCTCTGTGAGTTCGAGACCAGCCTGGTCTACAGAGCTAGTTCCAGGATAGGCTCCAAAACCACAGAGAAACCCT
>NW_004949108.1:3748775-3756812 GCF_000317375.1 Microtus ochrogaster | reverse complement strand
GTCTACAAGAGCTAGTTCCAGGACAGGCTCCAAAACCACAGAGAAACCCTGTCTCGAAAAACCAAAAAAAAAAAAAAAAAAGAAAAGAAAGAAAACGCCCAGGTGATTTTTTTTTTCAGTCCTCCAGAGAAGAGACAAAAAAGAAAGACCAAAAACCACATTTCTGTTTGGGGGGGCAGTTTAAATACCCTGTGGGAGCAGTCATGAACATCTCAGGGTCATCCGTCATTTGGTGAGCTTTCTAAGAAGTCGCAGGGTTTGGAGAGAGATGGGGAAAGGGGCTTGGGGTGGAATTTCTGCCAGAACATTCCAGACTCTGGGTATATGGATGCCAGGGGCAGGGGTGGAGCTTCCGCCAGAACAAGAATGATTTAGCTAATAAAGGTCTGGGCATGACTGTAAGGGAGTGTCTAGGCTAAGTTCACTGAGAAAGGAAGACCCCACTCTGAAGGCGGGCAGCACCATGCTGTGGCTCTGACCAGCCCCTCAGGCTCCATGACTTCACGATGGATTGTATTCCCTGGAACTCTGAGCCAACACAAGCCTATTGTCCCTTCAGATACTTCTTGAAAGGTGTCCCTCACTGCAGCAAAAAGTGATGAGCAAGCACATTCCTCCGTTATCTCTGTGAATCTCCTTTTTGTTTTTGTGTTTTAGAAAAGGTTCCTCTACTAGCCCTGGCTGTCCAAGAACTCTGTGGACCAGGCTGGCCTTGAATTTACAGAGATCTGCCGGCCTCTGCCTCAGGAGGGCTAGGATTAGAGGTGTGTGCTGCCACTGCCCAGTTAATAATTGTTTTTAACTAAATGTTATTTTATGCTAGAGCGATGACTCCAGAGTTAAGGTCAGTTGATGCTTGCTGCTCTTCCAGAGGACCACAGTTCCATCCCCAGCACCCAAGTCAATTGGCTCGCAATCACCTGTAATTCCGTAATTCCAGGCCTCTGCAGCCACCTGCATATACACATAATATACACATAATACACATAATATACACATAATATACACATAAATACAAACAAAGCAAATCTTGAAGAAAAATCAAATGTTTGGTGTGCATGTACCTCTTTACAAGCTCATAGTCACTGAGCCATTTCTCCAGGCTCACCTACTTTTAAAAAGATTTATTTTATTTGAAGCTTTTAATCACCAGGCGATGGTGGCGCACGCCTTTAATCCCAGCACTCAGGAGGCAGAGGCAGGCGGATCTCTGTGAGTTCGAGGCCAGCCTGGTCTACAAGAGCTAGTTCCAGGACATAAAGTAACAGAGAAATCCTGTCTCAAAAAAAAAGAAAGAAAAAGAAAAAAAGAAAAGAAAGAAAGAAAGATTACTAACCCCCAAATTTGTTGCTAAAAATGTTACTATAACCCAAATAAAGGAAAAGAAGGGTGACTCAGGCAAGTGCCTGGCCCAGAGCCAGGAGAGCCAGGCGGGACTGGCACATTTGGTCATCCTGACACAGCAGACAGCCTTTTCCTGTAAAAATGTAGCAAGCAGGAACCAGAAGACGTGAGTATACCAGCTTATGCTTATACAGTGCCTAGCCACGTGGAGAATTATTCTATTTTCACCTCATCACTGATAAGACGGTAATAAAATCTCTCCATGTCCTCTGAACATTCTCCAAAACATGTATGGAGAACTATATTTAGATGCAGATTTATGTCTCTGCCCACCCCCAGGCCTTGGCACAGCACCCCCAAACCCTGATCAAGAGATAGGGTGCTAGGAGAACCTCTTTGTTCTAATTTGTTGTCTTTGGCTCCAGTTCCCGACTCAGAATTCCTAAGACATTTGTAATTTCCTGAGAGACGGGGTTGTCTGACGTAGATCCTTCATTCCCTGGGATTCTCTGGATGGCAGGAGCATCTTCAAGTTCCACTCATGTGACTCTTGTTGCTAATGGAAGACCAAGCTGTGATTCAAAGGTTAGTCTCCTTTAGTGGGGAGGGGCCGGAGACGGAGGTGATATCTATCATGCCGCCCTCATATCTACACAGGCATCTACATCACAGAACCACACTAAGAATCCCTGGTTCTGAGCTCTTCTGGGTACTGAACACACAGAGATAGCCAGAGGGCAGCACTCCCAGCAAGCCGTGGAAACGCTGCACACCTTCCTAGGTGCCTCACCCTCGGCATCCCTTCCACCCGTGTGTGCCCCCATCCTTTGCGATGGCTCTTGTCTAAGTCAGAGATTATCTTCCCCTGAGCTCTGTGAGTTGTCCTCACAGGTCAGTCAAACTTGAGGGGGGCTCAGGAACCCCTTTATAGAGCTGTTCAGTCCTAAGCACAAGCCATAGCTTGGGTTTTACTATTGGTGTACTGCATGGTAACAATGATCGAGCCCCTCCCTCTTCCTGGGAAGAGCGTCATGCCAGCTAGGGTCGGCTAGAGGATCGCTGGGTCTACAGGGTCAGGGCCAGCCCCACCAAGAGGTGTCAGAATCCTACCATGTGTGAGAAGTGAGATATTTCAGGTTCTCTTATCTTCATAGGTTTCTTGTTATGAGTTAATGTCATTTATGCCCTGTCCCCCCCGCCCCAGACTGGGTTTTTCTGTGTAGTAATCCTAAGCTGTCCTGGAACTAGCTCTTGTAGACCAAGCTGGCCTCAAAACTCACAAAGATGTTTCAACACAAGAACCTGCTTGGAGACACGTACCATCCCTGCTTCTGTGCCACGTGCTTCTACCCCCACCCCATCCATCCCCTCACCTCTACCCCCACCCTCACCTCCCATGTCCACAGAACTCATAGTATTGTTCTGTTGACATCTAAAGAGTCAGGGAGGCGGATCTCTGTGAGTTCGAGTCCATCCTGGTCTACAGAGCTAGTTCCAGGACAGGCTCCAAAGCCACAGAGAAACCCTATCTCGAAAAACCAAAAAAAAAAAAAAAAAAAAAGAGTCAGGGAAACAAGGAGGCTTGTCTTCATTTCTTCATTTATTGGGTTGGTAAAGAGTCCCCATACCCTGTCCCCCATGTGTCCCCCCCATCCACCCACATACACACACACTCCCTGCGTCCTGGAGGGAGCGCACACCTGTTGTATCTAAGTAACCACTTCTGCTGTTTTGTGAATTTCGTCTCCTTAAGCCAGAGTGGTTTGACTGAAGTGGATCAAGAACACTTGATGGATAGCAAGTCCTACCCCTTTTCCTCAATCCAGTGGACACTAAACCATACATTGTCCTCTGCTGCATGGAGGACCCAAAGGAAATCAGAAACCCGAGGGCCATGGCTGTCGGGATATCTGGAGACTGGCAGCAAAGCTGGAGCCCCTGGGAGGGGCCAGATGAAGCCTCTGCTTCCTCTGACTTCCAACCTAGCAGGGGAGGCAGAGGCTATCCCGTCAGCTGGGGGTGAATGGGAGCAGGCATTTAAAACAGCTCCCCTCAGAGGCACTTGGCAATGCCTGGACAGCTTCTGGAAGAAAGTGAGAACAGCACTCCCCAGCCCAGAGGAGGGCCCAGAGCCAGTGTGTGAGAAAAGGGTATGCAGAAGGAGGAGCTAGAGAGACAGTGAAGGGGATGGTGTCTCCCTAGCTGTTACTGAGGAAAACTGAGGGGAGATGGTGTGTTCTAGAACCCGGCACCTGAATCTGTCAGAGCTGATGATTGACAGCCTAGCTCAAGAGCTTAAAGGGATCAAAGCAGTCAAGACTCCATCTTGGAAGACAGGACTGGAGACATGTCCTTGCTCAGGTCAGAGAGTATCTCATACAGGGACAGATTTCTCCCCACCACCACCACCACCACCACCAAATATCAATACTAATTTAAATGCCTCTACAGAGGCCGCTATATGCAGGCAGGGCAGCTATGTTAGTCAGATCTCTGTCACTAGAATGAAACGCCCAAGATAATCACCTTCTAAAGAAAAAATGGTGCATTTTGACTCACAGTTTGGGAGGTTTCACCTTGTAATTAGTTGATTTGGGTCCGTGCCAGGGAAACCCATCATGGAGGGTGGTTCATCTCACGTCAAGATTGAAGTGAAGGAGAGATGGAGATCCCACAGTACCTTTCAACAGTGTCCTGTGTGGTCTGGAGAATCATAGTTGTGCTTTGGGTTCAAGAGAATGAATCTAGAAAGCAAGCAAAAGTACAAAAATAAATAGCAAGTAGCCGACAGAGGGAGGCAGCGGGTAGACATCTTTAGTCAGGCAGAGCCGCCTGATATGGCCTGATGAGAGAGCAAGTCAGGGCAGAATTATCAAATGGGAGGCTTAGGACATCCAGCAGAAGCCACCGGGGCAGCAGCAGTTACGGTGGGGCTCCCCAGTAAAAGGCTCCCCACCAATGCTGTCCCTACCACGGTACGTTATACCCCAGGACGAAGGCTGGTGACCCTGACTGGGAATGATTCACCTTCTACCTGTCCTCGGGAGCACAGTGGTTTTACTCATGCGCTGTTTGGCTCTTTTCCTTTCTCCCTCTCACAGAACCAGGGAGGACACTGGACAGAATGTGAGTGAGTCTGAGGCCAGGGCATGTCATGCACTTAAGTCTGTTTTCGATAAGCTTAAACAGTTTGCAGCAATTTCCCAAATCAATTCACAGCACAAAGAGCATCGCTGAGGGACCTAAGTATCCACCTCTTAGGAGATCCACACACCCTCATAGCACCACTAAATGGCCCAGATCTTAACACAGTGACCTTTAGGGGACATTTAAGATACAAACTACACCAGCAACGCAAGGCTGTGTGGGCTGCTGGGTCCTGTTGCAGCCTGGAAACTTACAAACTCTGTCAGGACAACTGGTGATGATGGCGACACTTGACCCCGATCTGCACTCACTGAAGTGACTCCAGAGTCCAGTGTCACTCCCCAGCGTTGTGTCCTGTCAGTTCCAGCCCTGCTGTCCTGAGTTTGTGTTCCTCTCTTTCTCTCTGTTCCTCAGTTACTTGCACAGGTGTTAATGGGACCTTAGGTCATTTTGTATCACTAAACAGAATGGTGGATATGTGTGTCATTTGGCAAACTTAAACTTAAAAAGAGATGTTCAGGTTGGGCAGTGGTGGTGCATGCCTTTAATCCCAGCACTCAGGAGGCAGAAAGGCAGGCGGATCTCTGTGAGTTCGAAGCCAGTCTGGTCTCCCAAAAATAAAAATTGTGGGTGTTATTTACATTGAAATTCACAGGAAACTACTCCATAGGCTCAAGGTTTAAAACTCCTAAATAGTGGTAGTTTGTGCTCTCTCTCTTGTGGCAGGAGAGTCTTTGGAGAAACATTGTCCTTTCTCCTCTCTGTGGCTCTAGCTCTCTTCATTTTCCTGCTGGTGAAAAGCTGGAAGTCAGGTGGGGACTGATGTCCATCGGGAGAAGGGAAGGCAGGGGCCTCCTCCAAGGCGATCAGGAAGGCACAGGTAGACAACATTGTGGGTTTTGGTGGGATTGATAGGTTCCCTCCTTGCATCCTATCTTTCCATACCTCTGCCTCCTCCCTCCTTTCCCTCCCTCCTCCCAATCCCTCATTCTTTCCTCCCTCCCTCCATCCCTTTGTGTTGAAGGAGCTATGGGCCGTGTTCCTGCCACCGGCTCCCAGCCTGCCTGGCTAGCTCATGCCCTGAAATAACAACACGGAAACTGTATTCTTTTAAACACTGCTTGGCCCATTTCTATTAATGTGTGTAGCACCACGAGGTGGTGACTTATCTTGCCTAACCCATATTTAGTAATCTGTATAGCACCAGTCTTACCGGGAAAGATTCAGCATGTCTGACCTGGCGGCTTGCTTCATCGCGTTTGCCCTTGAGAGCAGAGGCTTGGCGTCTGCGCTCACTTCCTCTTCCTCCCAGCATTCTGTTTACTCCATCCACCTATGTTCTAACCTATCAGGCCAAGCAGTTTCTTTATTAATTAACCAATGACCTTCCTCCATCACCTTTGGATATGCATGGACTATCTTCCGTGCAATAGGGATAAACATCTGTGGTACCCAGTGTCCTGGCAGCTCAATGGTCAGACAAGACACCAAGCCAGCCTGGGAACAAGGAGGGCTTCCTGGGTGAGCTGAAATTGCCACTGGGTCTGATAGGCTCAGATGTCACTCAAGAAGTAATATAATATATGGGAGCTGCTGAGGTGGCTGAGGGGTTAAGAGCACTTGCTGCTCTCCTAGGGGTCCTAAGCTTGGTTCTTAGCACCTACTTTGGGCAACCCACAACTCCAGTTCTGGGGTCTCTAGCACCCCCGCTGGCCTCTGAGGGCACCAGCACTCACCTGACATACACACAGAGGGACATATAAATAGAATAGGGAACCAGAGAGATGACTTCACAGTTTGGAACACTTTCCTGCTCTTCCAGAGGTCCCAAGTTTGGTTTCCAGCATCCGTGTTATGTGGCTCATAATTGACTATAACTCCAGCTCCTGGGGACACCATCCCTCTGGCCTCTGCAGGCATTCACACACACACGACACACACCCACACAGACTCAAGTAAGCATGATTAAAAATAAAGCAAATCTTTTTAAAGGTAAAACCCAGCAACAACAAAAAAGTAATAGGTACAGCTGATCACAGGAAAGATAAGGGAGATGGGTTTAGAGACCCTCCAGCAAGAGACAGAGGAGGCACACGGCATCTGGCCCATCACCCACCACTGGCCAAGCCATTCCAAGATTGATTGATGAGCTGTACTACCTCTCATGTTGGGCAGAAGTGGTTTCTCCTTTCATCCTCTGCCTCTAGCAATGATTATGCCCTCAGAGTCTGCTGAGGACTCAAACAATGGCCACTACCCAGCTGACCCCACTATGGCCACTATTTTGTCTTGAATGCAAAGGGCCTTGATAATCTTTCTTCAGTGGAACCTGGGATTTGGGATTCAGTCTTGGAGTGTCTTTGGGACTCCAAGTATAATGCTCTCTGAAATTCCTACCCCCCCTTTATTTGTGTGTGTGTGTGTGTGTGTGTGTGTGTGTGTGTGTCTGTCAGTCACGGCCACCCTTGTCCCGCAAGAATGACGCGCGACACACCGGATATCTTCTCACTGCATTTTTATTCCAGGACTTTATTCTCTTTCTTTCTCTCTCTCTCTCTCTCTCTCTCTCTCTCTCTCTCTCTCTCTCTCTCTCTCTCTTCCCCTCTCTCCCCAGGCAAACCTCTCCCAGCCCTTAAGTAGGCATGGGCTACTTAAGGTGGGCATTGCCCATAGGCCCACGCATATGCAAGCAGCTGATGATCATTGCGTGATCAGGCATAAGTCAGACTTTAGCCATAGGAGTTGATTATACATCTCCATCAGGTGTGATTCCATAAAGCTCGCTACATGTGTGTGTGTGCTGTGAGTGTAGAGGTGCCTGCAGGAACCAGCGGGTGTATCAGATTATCTGAAAAGTTACAGGTGATCGTGAACTGCCTAGGGTGGGCACTGGGAACCAAATTTAGGTCCTCTTGAAAGACAGTAAGAGTTCTTAACTACCACACAATGTTTCCACTCCTCTCAGGCCCCTTTTATCTCTACCAAGTCATAGAAACTGTGGCCAAGTGCAGCCATTCTGACAGTGTTGGAAAGCAGTCACTAAAGCCAATGCCAAGGCCAACTCCCAAACAGGATGTACGGCCTCTTCCTGGTCTACAAGTGAATGTCAAAGCTAGACACATAGTAGAACATCACACCCTTTGAAAAAAAATTCTTTGATCAACGAAGAATGTTTGGTAAACTTGCCCAGAGTTAAACTAATTGGTTTGGGAGCAGATACAATCTCCCAAGGTGTTCTGCTACTAAATTAACACTGGTCAAGGTGTTTGAAGTTCAGAGGAGAGCAGATTCTCAGAGAAGCCCATTTGAATAATTGGCATCTCGTGCTGTTCTCAGCACTGGCTCCCGACAGTCAACCTGCCTGAGGAGATGAAAGAGTTCCCTTGACTGGTCTGGCTGCGCTGGCTGTTGCTGTGGATGGAGGACTGGAAATCTTCAGGAATGGAATAGCTCTCTCTCTCTCTCTCTCTCTCTCTCTCTCTCTCTCTCTCTCTCTCTCTCGTTTTGGGTAAACAAGAAGCCAAGGTGAAGCCTGTGAAGCCGAGG
>NW_004949108.1:3745342-3748146 GCF_000317375.1 Microtus ochrogaster | reverse complement strand
AGACAGGGTTTCTTTGTAGCTCTGAAGCCTGTCCTGAAACTAGCTCTTGTAGATCAGGCTGGCCTGGAACTCAGAGAGATCCGCCCGTCTCTGCCTCCCGAGTGCTGGGATTAAAGGTGTGCGCCACCACCACCAGCACCACTTATCTTTTTAATGGAGGTTTAGCTTGCAGTCCTTAGGGACTGATCTGTGGTGTTAAGCTTGGTCGCCTAGACTTTGAATCTGTTATGTCCCTCATCAGACCTTAATGAAGGCTTGTGGTGACTTGGAACCTCAAGGTCCCCACCAGGCAAGGTGGGGAATACCTATCCTAGCCTTATTGTGGAGTGAACTGCACATGGTGACAGTAACCACACATTGGCTACTGGTGTTGTGTCTACACTTCTTCCTTTAGTGCATGCATCCCCAGGGCCCAGGCATCTACCCTGGTACAACATCTTTTTGTTATCATGGAACCCATCCAAACCTTAGAAAGAGCTAGAAGGATGTTGCCTCTGTGATATGTACCAACGTTCAGGGGACTCTATGGGCCTTGGAGGCAGTCAGGCCAGAACTATCCTTAGTTTCATCATTGTCCAGAACCCAGAACCACCACTCAGGGTCCTTTACCCCTCAGTCTTTACCTTCCGAGGCAGGCTCACAATGTGGTAAGATCATCCACTCCAACAAGCCTGCAGCCCAGAAGGCGGTGGGGTCAGTGAAGATCACCACAGAGCAGCGGTGATCAGCACCGAAAGCTGTTGTGCCTTGCCTGGGTTCTCTCCAGGTGTGACAGCAGGCAAAACTGGGAGAGCTAGGCTCACAAAGCACCCGTCTGGAATGTGTGCACCCCCATTCCAGAGTGATGGTATGCCACCCTGCAGGGATCAGACGGCGACCCCCGTGGGGTGCTCTGGCACAGTATTCCATTTCCCAGAAGGCTGTGTTCTTCCAAGTCAGATTACAGAGAGCCCTGAGACTATGCATGGGAACCTGTGGAGGAGGTTGGAGGTTTTTCAGCTTGGGATCTGTCCTTAAGGAGCCTGAATGGCTGGACGGTGGTGGCGCACACCTTTAATTGTAGCACTTGGGGGGAGGCAGAGGCAGGCGGATCTCTGTGAGTTCGAGGCCAGCCTGGTCTACAGAGTGAGTTCCAGGATAGGCTCCAAAAGCTACACAGAGAAAAAAGATCCTGGATGGCTTGGATGGCTCAGTGGTTCCAGGGCACCACACACAGATTTTTCTGGAGCTGGAGTTATAGATGGTTGTCAGCTGCTGTGTGGTTGATGGGAATTAAGCCCAGGTCTCCTGGAAGAGCAGCCAGTGCTCTTAACTGCTGAGCTGTCTCTCCAGACCCGTTACTCTTTCCTTAAAAGTATGAAAAATTGTGTGTGTGTGTGTGTGTGTGTGTGTGTGTGTGTGCGTGTGTGAATGGTTTCAAAATTACCACAGTGAAGGCAAACTTGTTCAGGAGGTCTGGAATCCTCCACGCCCCTCATCCCCATCCCACCTGCACGTGTGCCCTTTCTGCCTGCTCTGAACAGCCCAGCTGGCATTGCTGTCTGCTTTTCCCTCCCACCGTTTCCTTGTGAAAGATGGGGGCAGTACATCTGGGGTTGACCATATTTTTTATATTCAGTTACTGTGTGTTTGCATACATTCTCACATGCATGCACACGCATGCCATAGTAGACATGCAAGGGCCAGGGGGGCCACTTTGGGGAATCTCTTCCCTCCACCTTCCACCATGTGGCTCTCAAGGATCAAATTCGGGTCATCAGACTCGGCACAGCAAATGCCTTTTCGCACTGGGCCATCTCTCCAGCCCTCACATTCACATTCTTAATGTGTATGTGTGTGACTGTGCGTCTTACATGTGCATCTTAGAAACAGACAACTTCATTCATTCATTACTTTTTCTGCTGCGGTGACCAAATACCCGAGAAGCAGCAACTGAAGGGAGGAAGGGTTTCTTTTGGCTCATGGTTTGGTGGGGGAACAGTCCGTCATGCAAGCAAAGCAAGCGTAGCTGCAGAGGTGTGAGCCAGCTGGGGTCTGTATTCAGAAAGCAGAGCGCCAACAGGAGTGGGACCAGACTATAAACCCTCAAGGCCCGCTCACAGTGACCTACCTCCTTCAGTGAAACTCCACCTCCAAAAGGTTCCAGAATCTTCCAAAACAGCTCAACCAGCCTGAGGCCAAGTATTCAAGCATGGACCCTGTCAGGGACATTTCACATTCAAACCACGCCCACGTTCATACAAGGTCTCTTTCCCTTCCTGCGGAGTTCTCCTCCACAGCAGAATTCACACTTTCCCTGAAGCTGAAATCAGGGACTTCATCCCCTTTCAATGAAACTCAGCTAGTCAAATGGGGTTAAACAGTGCCTCAGGGTCACCTGCTACTATATACCAGAGTGCCCACAGGCCCTCTGAGATAGTGGCATTTCCCATTTCCACGGCTGCCTTGGAGGTGTGTCTGTCTAAGGAACCTTCTCCCTTATTCAGACTCCAAGGGTCATGACTATCCCGAAGTATAACAAGAGTCTGCCTCAGACAAGCACCTTGAGGTAAAAAAAACAAAACAAAACAAACAAACAAACAAAAAAGAAAAACAAACCAAAAACCCCACAATATGATTGGCTTTTTCTCAGTCCCAAGACATTAAAGCCACCAAACCTTCAAGCTGTGCTTTTTGGGTGTGGAAGCAGGGCTCTTCTCAGAGGGTCTGCAGAGCCGGGCGGTGGTGGCGCACACCTTTAATCCCAGCACTCGGGAGGCAGAGGCAGGCGGATCTCTGTGAGTTCGAGACCAGCCTGGTCTACA
>NW_004949108.1:3741047-3744467 GCF_000317375.1 Microtus ochrogaster | reverse complement strand
CTTTGTGAGTTCGAGACCAGCCTGGTCTACAAGAGCTAGTTCCAGGACAGGCTCCAAAACCACAGAGAAACCCTGTCTCGAAAAACCAAAAAAAAGAACTACTTGGATTTCTTTCTTCTTGTGCATTGTGTTGACCCCTGGATGGAACCTGTGCCCATACCAGATGCCCATGTTGGGTGTATATGTGTGTGGGGGGGTGGGGGTGGTCCTTGCCCCATAGTCTGTTCTACAGGAAACCTAGCTCTCCCAGGTCTCTGTCACCAGCCCACAAACTCCAGCACCCATGGACGAGCGAGCACAGAGTAATCAGACTTAGGTGGGCAGTGGTGGCACACGCTTTTAATCCCAGCACTTGGGAGGCAGAGGCAGGCGGATCTCTGTGAGTTCAAGGCCAGTCTGGTCTACAAGAGCTAGTTCCAGGGCAGGTTCCAAAGCTACAGAGAAATGCTGTCTTGAAAAACCAAAACAACAACAACAACAAAACCAGAGTAATCGAACTCACCTTCCTGTGCAGTCTCTACCAGAGCAGGCCTGGAGAGACCATTAGTCTACCAAGGGCAATGTCGAGAAGGCTTTTGGTCCCTGTTAGAGGTTTTCTGTTCTTCTCATCTTATGGAAGGAACAGTGGGAAGCCATTTCCTGAAAGATCCCGACACTTTTTGGGAATCAAGGAAATAAACAGAAAAGCCAAGGCAAGTGCTGGCCAGGGGTGGGAAGTGGGAGTCTTCCCAGAGAGACTACCCATCCAGGAGCCAGTGAGGTCCTGATTCATGGAGTCCTCATGACCCGCAGATAAGGAAATTCCCCCCAAATTAAAATGCAGCCAAAATCATGGGGAGCAAACAGTCAAGCTGAGAGCCAGCCGAGTGGAAAAAGTGACTAGAAATTGTGTCTTGTTCTGTTTTTGAGGCCTGGGGAGGCTAGTAGGCTGTGACTCCATTGTCTGCTTCAGGAGCTGTATGTCTGAGAACCCTGCTTTCAGGTTTGCCTCTGTGATCTCAGGCCCTCCCATTAGATACACACAGACATAAATAAATCACACACACACACGCGCATGTATATCTTATATGTGTTATATGTATATACATACACAGAGACATATAAACACACATGCATACACATGGGTATTATACACAGAGATACATAGGTCACACAAGTAAAAGATCACAGAGACACAGATCATGCACACACATTTAAATTATACATCTACACAGACACAAAAACACACACGTGGGGGGATTCTCTCCTTAGACGCACGGGTCCCGGAAGAAGCAGGACAAGCCCATCCTTCTCTTCGTTGTTACCCATTCATTTCAGGCCAGCATTTTCAAGTCTCCGTGTATTTTTCCATTTGTCAAGTACATTGTGAAGCTGTTTGGCTATTGTGCTCACCAACTCGCTCCCATTTCTCGTCATACAAACAATCATTGTAAATCACATCACCACCGCCACCATCACCATCACCACCACCACCCATCACCACCATCCACCACCGCCACCATCACCATCACCACCGCCACCATCACCATCACCACCACCACCCATCACCACCACCACCCATCACCACCATCCACCACCGCCACCATCACCATCACCACCGCCACCATCACCACCACCTCCACCTCCACCACCAGGATCAAGGTTTTTACATGTACTGACCTAAGATCTTCGAGTGTTTACCCCAAATCCCACAGCCAGAGCCAGGCCTTCTCAGTGGCAAGGCCATGGTCATCTCCCTTGACATATTAATCCTCCATTAGAGAACTCTCTTAATGACAGGGCGTGTCCTGCTGGCACTCCCCAAGCCTCCCCAAGTCCGGGACTTAATTAAACCTGAGTGTAAGCTTTAGGTGAGATGAAAGAGCCCGGCTACCCCAAACTTTCTATATATAGGCTACTCATCTCTAGACTTATCTATTTATTGTCTATTAATTGCTTTGGAAAGAAGGTAATTTGCTCCACAGGCAGGTGGAGACTGTGTTCCTTTTCTTCTTGTGAAGAAAGGAGCCTAGGATGTGGGGTGGGTGGCTTTCTTGGAATGCCGGGTGTTTGGGCACAAACTAGACCACAGGGCAAAGCTTGCTTCCTCCTCAGACAGTACCACCCAGACCTCCACAGCAGGTAAGTCTCAAATCTGCTTGACGACGTTCTGCCTTAGGGGATTGCCACGGCCCCCAGCACAGTTTAAAATGCAAGGACCCCAGCATTCCTGGGCAGCATCCTTTCTCCTTACTGACGGTGTGGTGACCATCCATACCCCACAGGTCACTGTGGCATTCCAGCAGATAACTCACCTAGCACGTGGAGACACTTGGTGTCATTTGCTGGCTAATGACGAAAAACTATAATTATCCATATTGCATTGATTATTGGTAGGAAGAAGACGTGTTGTAATTTTAAAAAATTACATAAATTACCTTCTAGACTTAAAAAAAACTTTCTATGACTATATCTGCCTTTGTTTCTGCTTGTATAGAAATTAAAATTTTTGCCTTTTCCTGCAAAATTATCTTTTATAGCCGACAGGGAGTATGATAATAATACTTTGTACTTTCGCAGGGCCTTTTATCCGGGAATCTCAAAGCGCTTCATAAACTTTAATTAATTCTTGCAACAAGCCCCGTGAGGTAGGTAAGTCTTATTATCCCATTTCACAGATAAGGAGAGCTAGACATTGAGAAGTTAAGTAATTTGCCAAAGGCCCCAAAGCAGTTAGAAGTTAAGTCTGAACAAGACCACTAAGTACCAGTCTCAGGCCTGGGTTGGCCCATTGGGGCTGCCCTGCTGGTCTCCCGAGTCCCGGGACATGATTGATGGGGCGCTCTCAATCAATTGCAGAGCCTGCGCTAAATATATGTTATATTTAGCTCCCAGGAGTTACGGGGAGTCGCTTAGGCTGACTCAGACTTCAGCCCTGGGTCCTAGAGTATCCCCAGGGGAGCTGAGCGGAACTCGCAAAGCCCCTTCCCAGATCCAAACCCTGCCGTGGCACAGCTGTCTCCCGACAACAGGCTCCTCCCCCTCACTCTTGGATTCCATCTGCTCATCGTTTGGACACTGAGTGTGGCTCTGGGGGTTGTGACCGGTCTTCAAAATACTTTTTAAAAGCTTAAAAAATAAAATACAGGGTCTCATGCACGTGTAGCCCAGGCTGGCCTTGAATTCAATATGTAGCTAAGGAAGGTTGGTCATAAGATGCTGATCCTTCTGCCTCCACCTACCAAATGCTAGGATTATAGGTATATGGATGCTGGACAAACACACTACCAACTGAGCAGCATTCCCAGTCCGGCAAAATAAATTACTTCTCATTCTTTCTCTTCCCTACCTTGCGTGTGTGTGTGTGTGTGTGTGTGCGCGCATGCGCGTGCGTGCGTGTGTGTGTGTGTGCGCGTGCGTGCATGCGTGTGTGTGTGTGTG
>NW_004949108.1:3733015-3740397 GCF_000317375.1 Microtus ochrogaster | reverse complement strand
TGCGCGTGCGTGCGTGTGTGTGTGTGTGCGTGCGTGCGTGCGTGCGTGCGTGCGTGCGTGTGTGTGTGTGTGTGTGTGTGTGTGTGTGCATATACAGGGTTATGAAAGCCAGAGGCCAACCTCAGGTGTCATTCTTCAGGGCTATCTACTTTGTCTTTGATACCAGATCTCTCACTGGACCCTGGGGCTTCTAGGTTAAATGAGGCTGGCTGACCAGTGAGTGAGCCCTGGGGAGCCACCCACCCATCTCTGCTTCTCAGCCCTAGGATTGAGCAAGCAATCACCATGCCTAGCGGCTGGTTTCATGTGGTTGCCAGGGATTGAACGCAAGCCTCAGGCTTGTATAAGGAACACGTTTACCAACTAAACCATTCCCCGGGCCCCTCCCCCAAGCCGCTCAAGATTTAGAGAGTCTCTGAGCAACCATTATCACCATCTCACAGGTGAGGGAAACAGAACTCTGGAAGTAAAGTGGTCCTTCAGGACCAACCTCACATAGCAAATCCCAGATCCTGACAAGCCCAGATAACTCAAAGGTGACCCCACCTCTGGCCCTGTGAGCTGTCTGTCACACAGGATCAGAAGCAGCTCTTACCCCCAATCAGCTGACACTTTGGCTGAAACTGTGTGGCAAGGAGGAGTATGGATCCTGCAGTGCCGTTTCCAAGGACAAGAGAGAACTTGGTCTTGCTGTGGCCTGGGCTGAGCTAGATGTGGTGTCTGCTGCTGGTGCACAGGCTCCAAGCGCCCTTTCCTAGCAGGCCCGGTGGTGTGCTAGGATGTTAAGTTTCAGTCAGGCAGTGGTAGCACACACCTTTAATCCTAACATCCTAGGTGGCAGAGGCAGGTGGAGCTCTATGTTCCAGGCCAACCTGGTCTACAGAGTGAGTTCCACGACAGCCAGGGCAACACAAAGAAACCCTGTCTCAAGAAAAAAAAAAATGATATTCAGTTTCAGAAAGGAGCTCAGCAGGTGGTTTTCCTTGTCTGGCCTAGGCTCCTGACCTGTGGTCAGTCATATAGCATAACTCTTGGGGTGTGGAGAGCTGGAGACACCGGCCCGGCTGCAGCTCCTTCCTTCACTTTCCTCCAACATCAATGTTCAAGTCCAACAAGCCTGGATTTGAGTTCAAGCTCTGTCCTCACATGTGGCTTATCCTGGGCAAGTCTTGACCTCTCCCTGCCTCAGTTTCTTCAGGAGGATGAGATGGGTTAGTAGGCACAAATGCCCACAGCCCAGCCTGGCACTATAGAAGGCACTCTGTGTGGTACACGTCTGCTGCCCCCTCTTCCTCGGGCAGGCTGCCCATGCTCCAGTCTAACAGACCCTCAAGATCGGGTCACTGTGGTTGCTGCCAAAATCACCGCCCGCCGCCTCTCTCTACCTCCAGGTCATCCCAACTCAAAAGATGCAGATGGCTATGGCTCCTGTTTCCATGTGACAACTCACAGGGCCAGAGTCTGAGTCCGAGCCTTCCTCTGGTAGCACTAACAAGCTAGGCCCAGCACCTGCTCTCAATGGGTGAATTAAGGAAACAAAACAACAATGGAGAACAGTAAAGAGAAGATAGTCAACAGGACCATGTTGGAGGAGGGAGTGACTGCCGAGCTCATCTGGGGGTCCAGACACAAAATTTAGGTTTAAATGAAGGTAAGACATGATGTGTGTAACTGACTGTCCTGACCATGGTGCAATCGATAGCCCTGACTCCTCATCCCGACTCTGTCTCTCCTGAAAGGTGGTCTGACCAGTTGTCGGGACTGTGTGAACTCTGTTTCCCGGAGGCACTGCCCTCTTTCTTCTCCCAGCGTGAGACTCCTGGGGAAGTTCTAGTTCCTCAGCAGGGTTTCAGTGGTCTGATAGCCAAGGGCAGAGTTTGAAAGTCTACAATATCTTCATCCCTGCAAGGATGGTGACAAGAGGCGTGGGAGCAGGCTGTCATATTGGTTACTTTCTGATCCTGCAGCTGGTCCCTACTCTCTGGAAACTAAAGCAGAGTGGGCCTCAGCCTGCTCCGGGCCTCCAGGCCTCCGGGCCCAGAGTTCCCAAAAGTGCAGATCCAATCTCACTGACAGTGCTGGAACTGTCCCACTGGGTGATGGACAGGCACTTGGAACCAGTTACATAACCAGCTCATTTGGGCCCCGGCGAACCTGGCAAGTGCCAGTGGACTTTTCTACCATTCTTCAGCACACGCACATACATTCCAACCCCCAAATATAAATTATTTTTTTAAAAGTGTGTAAAGGTTCGGGCTGAGGAGGGAGGGGACTTGATTGGGGGAGGGGGAGGGAAATGGGAGGCGGGGGTGGGAAAGAGACGGAGATCTTTAATAAATAAATAAATTAAAAAAATAAAAATAAAAGTGTGTAAAGGATGAGAATGGGAGAGTCTGGGGGTAGAGTGCTTGCCTAGAAGTCGGAGTCCCTGAGTTCAACCCCCAGCACTAAATGAACCAAATTTCGTCTCTCCCAGGAAAAGTTACACAGCAACATCCATAGCTGAGACAGGCGGATCTCCAGCTCTACTTGTTCTCATAAAGTTCTAGCCAGCCAGGGCTGCGCAATCAAACACTGTTTCAAAACAGAAAGAAAGAGAAGCAAGAGAATTGTTCTTATTTTTAATCCAGCATGGAATATTCTGACAGCTCCGTAGCCCAGCCTCTGATGCCCAGGCTCACCTTGAACCTCTCTACCCTGCCCTGCCCCCTCTTTTCAACCCTTCTGGAGTTGTCTAGGTCTGGGTCACTGGTGCCTAGCAGGCGCACAGGCTCCCACTGCCTGTGGTCAGGCAGAGGTCCCCACAGTCTGTTGCTAACTAGCCTGAGTTCAATCCCCAACACCACATAAAAACAAGGTGTGGTGTAGCCTAAAACCCCAGGCCTCAGAAGGCAGGGGTGGGAGGGTGCAACTGACATATCTGGGCCTAGTCCTAGAGAATTCCACCCAAGCCTGGCCCCGGGGCCCATCATCCCCTCCTCCCAGGGCTTCCTGCCTTCTAGGCATGACTTGCCTGTTTAAAGTAGTAGATCCTGTACACAGTTGCCTAGATAGCCTAGGGACTGCCACTCTCAGAGCAAGGAAAGCTATCACTGGGGAAAGTAGGCTTTTCTTTACCACCCTTGGTTCCTTCTAGAAGCTTCAGGCCTATTCGAGTATACTCAGGAATGAAGACTCGTGTGTGTGTGTGTGTGTGTGTGTGTGTGTGTGTGTGTAGCCTGTGTGCGCCAGTGTGAAACACTGAACTCAGGCACAGTCCCATAATACACATCCCACAGTACTCAGTTCTGTGTTCTCACCTCGCTACCTGGTAATCACCGTGAGTAAAGGAGGGTCAGCCAAGAAGTGCCAACCCCAAACCCCTGAAACCCACACTTGCTATTTGTGATCAGAAAGTTAGAAACTGTTAAGTACTGGGGCTATAGCTCAGGAGGTGGGGTTGCCTGAATGCAATCCCCAACATCACAGAAACCAGGCATGGTGGCAAACACCTGTGACTGGGATTGTAATTACTTGGGAGGTGAAGGATGTTTAGAGTCTTCCACAGCTGGTCAGAGAGTGTTCTCTGAAGATGGTAAGAGGTTCCAGCCTATGAAGGTCCTCCCTGCTGTTGGACTTTGGAGAAGCCTCATGAAAAACAGAGAACTCTATCCTCTGAAAGGCTGCCCCTGGACTGCCCCCCACTCCTGGGAGCCTCTTCAGGGTTTCTTGGCTCCATTGGGTCGGCTGGTTCTGAGACAGGAACTAGGGAAGTTCTAAACTTCTGCCTGCAGCAGCTGGGGATTCTCTTTGGCATCCTCTACTGCATGGGTAAAGCCAGATTCTTGGTTTTGCTGCTGAAAAGGAGTTGGGACGGTCAGGTCATCTTAAGACCAGTCTAGCATACGTGAGTTCAAGAATGTAGGTTAATAGAAGGGAAAAGGGTAATATTTACCATCACAAAATACACGATTTTGGTGGCTTCTGCCTTTGCCTCTCATATAGTTGCTAAGTATTTAAGTGAGGTCCTAGGGTGGTCCCTTAGGTGTGTTGGGCTGGGTATAGCTGATAAAGTGAAACCTTTGCAGAAAAAGTTGGGATCTTGTTTTTACTAAAAATAAGTTTAGAGTAAAAAAAAAAAAGGCAGAAGCTGGGTGTGATGGTACACACCCTTAATCCCCAGCAGAGGCAGGAGGA
Source organism: Microtus ochrogaster (assembly GCF_000317375.1). Taxonomy (NCBI): domain Eukaryota; kingdom Metazoa; phylum Chordata; class Mammalia; order Rodentia; family Cricetidae; genus Microtus; species Microtus ochrogaster. Next base: position 3,736,221 of record NW_004949108.1, on the reverse strand, counting down.
TCTCTGTGAATTCAAGGCCAGCCTGGTCTTCAGAGTGTTCCAGGACAACCAGACCTAGGTAGTAAGGTCTCAAAAAAAATTGATTTTTTTTTTTTTCTGAGACAGGGTTTCTCTGTGTAGCCTTGGCTGTCCTGGAACTCATTCTGTAGATCAGGCTGGTCTCAAACTCACAGAGATCTGCCTGCCTTGACCTCCCAAGTGCTGGGATTAAAGGTGTGTGCCACCACCGCATATTTTATTAATCCTGCTGGATTCTTGACTCTCCCACTGAAAGGCTTTAATCCAGTGATTCTCAACCTGTGGGTCAAGACCCCTTGTGGGGGGTCACATGTCAGATATCCTGCATATCAGATATTCACATTCTGAGTCACGACAGTAGGAAAATTACAGTTATAAAGGAGCAACAAAACAATTTCATGGTTGGAGTAACCATGACATGAGGTTATTAAGGGGTTGCAGCATCAGGAAGGTTGAGAACAGTTGTTTTAACCAGACTTCAAGATGAGGGGTCTTATTTCCTTTCTGTGGTCTTAAAGTTTCTATGTTTCTTTTTTTTTTTTTTTTTTTTTTTTTTTTTTTTTTTTTTGGTTTTTTCGAGACAGGGTTTCTCTGTGGCTTTGGAGCCTGTCCTGGAACTAGCTCTTGTAGACCAGGCTGGTCTCGAACTCACAGAAATCCGCCTGCCTCTGCCTCCCGAGTGCTGGGATTAAAGGTGTGCGCCACCATAGCCCGGCTCAGTTTCTATGTTTCTATCCTTACACAGATGTCTGTCTGGAAAGACAGTCAGGCTCAGGTGTCAAATCAAACTGGACATATCTGAAATTCCAGGCTATTTAACAGCCATAGGTTTGCTTTGGGGGGAAAAAAGTTTAATTCAAAAAGCTATGTAGCCAGGTGGTGGTGGCGCACGCCTTTAATCCCAGCACTTGGGAGGCAGAGGCAGGCGGATCTCCGTGAGTTCGAGGCCAGCATGGTCTACAAGAGCTAGTTCTAGGGCAAGTACTAAAAACTACAGAGAAACCCTGTCTTGAAAAACAAAAACAAAACAAACAAAAATAATGTAAGAACCAGTCATGGTGACTCACTAGCTTTTAAACCACGGATTACCTTCTTTGTCCCTTGAGAACACTCTGCCACATCTCCCTAGGAGCCCTATGCTGTAGGTGTGGGTTCCCATTGACAAGCCTGGGGAGCTGAGGCCTCCAGTAGTTCAAGGACTTTGAGAAAGCCTTGGGCGTGACAAACCTTGAGATAGCTCAGCTGATTGGGCTACCTAGACCTGGGAGATAGAGAGGGGAGGAGATGCTAATTCCACCAGGTGAGAATAATACCACTACCACAATTTTTTGAGCCAAATTTAGAGCAAGCTTTATTAAATATTGGCCAGGACCATGGATTCTGGCAAGTCTACACCCTGGATCCCCAGAGTACAGTCTTAAATTGCGTCAGTCAGGGCCTTACAAAGGCAAACCCACAAGGCTATGCACGTCCTACCTTCTTCCAATCAGGTGCAAGCATCCATCCTGGCATACTTCCTGCCTATGTGTGATCCAGCATATGTAAGGTGCAGTTGGGGCAACCAAGCTTGCGGACGGAGGCGAAAACGTTCAGCTGTTATCTTACACAAACAGCTCCTAGCATTCCAGGACATTGTCTGTCCTTGAGCAAGTGGAGCTTACTGCTTAGAGGCATTTTATTTTGTTTTACAGATCCCTTAAGCACAGCACTTTAAACTTAAAACATAATGTTAGCCATCACAGAGACAAGGTAGAGCCAATGACACCCCTTTTCAATTCCCTGAAAGCTGACAGACACATCTTGAAGGAATAGGCAGGCATCAGTGAGGGGAGCTCTCCCTTCAGTGCCTGCTCATTTCTGCTGATGCCATCAAAAGAACTTTCCAGACCCATGAGTGGAAGGAATCAGAGAACTCTTTTCTTTTCACCTTGCTTTGTTCATTCGGTCTTTGGATAGTTATGGTTCACTGTTTATAGGCCTGTTCTGTAAACTAGGGGTTAAAAGAATATTTGCTTGCCAGTGTCCCGAGTCAGCAGGGTTGGAATCACAATTGCAGGACACAAAACACCCTGAGTTTCTGTCTTTATCTTTGAACTAGTTCTTATTTTACTGGGTCACCCCAAGGGAGCAAGAGCTCCTGTCATTTTTTTTTTAATTGGACAGGGCTAGGTAATGTCAGACCACAAGGTAAACATTAAAAGTGTGGCCAAGTGACTTCAGGGCACAGGTTTGTCCAGGGTTTTATGGTTGTTTTCTCTATGATAAAATTAATGCCAGACTGCAAATGCTTAAATCCTCAGACACCTCAGACAAGCACTCTGTCCCATCCAGACACAGTGGTGAGTCCAGCAGGAAGAGCCAAATGATGCCAAAATAAGGCAAGCCTCTGCCCTGTCCCAGAAGAAAGACTATCTGCTGCTCCTGGCTCATCTCATGACAGTGGCTCAGAAAACTGATGCTTGCAAAGCACTGCCCTCCCCTCAAACTACAGACTAGACCCTAGGTCTCCTGACTTCCAGCAAGCTGTCCTGCAGCCCCCAGAGGACACATACACATCACTGCTCTGACCAGATGTGGTCGTGGTAATTCTCAGTCCCTCAGTCTTGGTGGCAATGAGGTCTCAAGGGACCTCTAGGTGCAGGACAGTGGGCCACAGGCTGGTCTGTGTGAGTGGCCCTCGGTGATGTCACTGGGAGTTGTCCATCGGTGACTTCACAGCAGTGTGAATATCACACACACCTCCCCTTTGCCTTAGCTCTGTAGAGTGGCATTTGTCCAGGCTTCACTCAGGTCAGTGTGTGCTTTAAAAAAGCTAATGACAGCCAGGAGTCAATGTGGTGTAATAAGGGGTTTGGTTTTATGAGGAGGAAGAATTACCTTTGTCCATGAAAAGGTGGTTTTCAAGTCAAAATTATGTCATCGGGTGCCTCTCAGACGCTGGCTATGAATGATGGCTGCAGGGGTGGTTTCTTCCCAACAAGGCCAGAGAAGAACATGCACCGTTGAGGCAGGAAACAGTTCCCACTTGCTCCCGAAATGCTGAGCCAGCAGACTTGCCAAAGACTATCCAATCCCAGACCAGAGTCCTGCCCCGAGAGCACAATTCTCCAAGGGCAGAATGGGAAGATCCCAGAGCCCCCATGAGCCTCAGTTGTGCTAAAAATGCAAGTCTAGCTGGGGGGGGGGGG
>NW_004949108.1:3731272-3731785 GCF_000317375.1 Microtus ochrogaster | reverse complement strand
AAAAAACAAAACAACAGAAAAGAATAAACAAAAATTGTCTGGGCAATCTAGCTCAGTTGGCAGAGTGCCTGCTGGTCTAACACGCACAAAGTTCTGGGTTCAATCCTAGCCCTGGGAGGAGAGTTATGAAAGCCAGGAGAATTAGGTCAACCTCCAGGAGTTCAAGGTCAGCCTGGGATGTAGGGGGCTATATTTTAAAAAGCAAGCGAGCAAACAAACAAACAAACAAAAAACCCCAAATCCTGATCCTAAAATGGCTATTATGTTTCCTATGTTAATCTTCTAAGAGACATTTAGTAACAATCGCATCCGCAGCCCACACACAATGGAAAGGAGTATTTTACTTGACAGAAGCAGAAAGGTTCTTAAGTAACCAATATAAGGGTATGCAAATGCTCACCAAAGATAGGAAGGAATCCCTATCTCTGTAAGTTTCATTGTAGCAATGAAGTATCCAAATTCACCCTGAGGCCTGGGAGAGGCCCTTCATCTAATTACTTTATTTTTATTTTT
>NW_004949108.1:3728577-3729395 GCF_000317375.1 Microtus ochrogaster | reverse complement strand
CTAAGTAAAGCAGGGCATGGTGGCATGTATTTGTAATTCCACATGAGAAGAGGCTGGGGCAAGGGGATTGTCACAATTCCAAGTCTTCCAGATTATATACGTTTCTACATCCCTCCACTAGACAACACCTCTTCTTCTTGCTATATGCTTCACCTGCCAGTGTCATTCTTGTTGGCTGTTTGGAGTATTCCTAATGTTTGATTATTATAAATGATATTAAAAAATAACTTCATTTTACATGCAATGGTGTGAGGGTATCAGATTCCCTTGGAACTGGACTTACAGGCAGTTGTAACCTGCCATGTGGGTGATGGAAATTGAACCTGGGTCTTCTGGACAAATAGCCTGTGCTCTTAATGGCTGAGCCATCTCTCCAACCCCCATACAGCTCTTTTTAATGTCTAAAATTCCATATGCTTTTCAGGCCAGACATGGTAGTGCCCACTTGTAAACCTTACCCTTGGTGTGGTCAAGGCAAGAGTTGGGGCTACATATTAATACCCCATCTCCAAAAACTAAAAACAACAAAATAAACCTAGAGGGGGTCCCTTACAATGGAGTCCTAAAGTGAGCTTGAGCTAGCAAGCGGACTCGAGGTTCATAAATGCTTATCATATAAGCACCTCCCAAGCAGGGTCACGAGATGGAAGGACATGCATCTTTCAGTCCTTGAATACCTGTTGCCAGATTGTACTCATTGAACATCCTCTCCTGGATATTCCTGAGAGAGTTGCTGTCACAGCTCAACAACCTGAGCAAATACATCTTAAAATGTTTTGTTTTGTTTTTTGAGATAGGGTCTCAAAAATCTATGTAAG
>NW_004949108.1:3726839-3728427 GCF_000317375.1 Microtus ochrogaster | reverse complement strand
GCCCAGCCATTCATATGTTTTTAAATTATGTGTATGCATGTGTGTCCGTAGGTGGGTATGTGCATGTGAGTGCAGTTACCCAAGAAGGCCAGAAGAGGGTGCTGTATCTACTGGGGCTGGAGTAACAGGCGGTGGTAAGTCACCTGATTTGACTACTAGGAACCAAATTCAGATCCTTTGCAAAAACAATACATATTCTTTTTTTTAAAAAAAATTTACTTATTTCTGTTTTATGTGCTTTGGTGTGTATGTCTGTGTGAGGGTATCCAGTCCCCTGAAACTAGAGTTACAGATAGTTGAGCTATTATGTGGTTGCTGGGAATTGAATCTATGTTCTTTGGAAGAGCAGCCATTGCTCTTAACTGCTAAGCCATCTCTCTAGCCCTCAATATGTATTCTTTTTTTAAAAAATATTTATTTTTTTATTATGTATACAATATTCTGTCTGTGTGTATGCCTGCAGGCCAGAAGAGGGCACCAAACCTCATTATAGATGGTTGTGAGCCACCATGTGGTTGCTGGGAATTGAACTCGGGACCTTTGGAAGAGCAGGCATTGCTCGTAACCTCTGAGCCATCTCTCCAGCCCCTCAATATGTATTCTTAACTGTGGCACTGACTCTGCAGATCCAAGCAAATGTTTTTTGAAGGATATGAACCACCCATGCATTCCCACTCCCTTCCTACTGTTCTGTGCCTGGCCAGAAGCATCTCTTAAGTTTTTTTGTTTCATTTGGTTTTGTTTGGGTTTTCAAGACAGGGTTTCTCTGTGTAGCTTTGGAGTCTGTCCTGGAACTTGCTCTGTAGACCAGACTGGCCTCGAACTCACAGAAATTTGCCTGCCCCTGCCTCCTGAGTGCTGGCATTAAAGGTGTGTGCCACCACCACCTGGCTGCATCTCTGAGTATTATTCTTTTGTTGGGACCAAAGTCATGGATACTTGTCACAAGGAACACTGGCAGAGTGTCTCCAAGAACCACCGAGGTTGGTCTGCAACACAGGCCTGGGTTCAGGCAGGTATGTTCTGGAAAGAGATGTGGGAGTGGTGTGCAAACGAGGCGTTGGGGGTCAGGAGATGAAAGAGGAGGGTATCCTGAGATGTGTTATTCTAACCAGAATACTGCAAGCATCAGACCAGGGTCTATACACCACTTAAAAATGTCATCTGGGACTATGTCTACCTTTGGTCATTCTGTATAGAATGGGATATGTATAGGGTTGGCATCTCTGTGTATTTACCCAAGAGCTTGGTGGGTGCAGGGAAGAGAGAACATTGTCACCCAAGAATAGTGCTAGCATCTCGGCACATGGGATAATGATGGCTGCACATCCACACACCTGCCAAGCTCCAACTCATCAGAGAAACAAGAGAACGGGTGAGATGGGTATGGCCAAGAAATCCCAAGGAGGTCAGAGACGGAGTCCCCCAAGAATCCCACCCCTGAGGCTCTATGCCTTTGAGGTGAGGTCTGTGTAGATCCTCAAAGTCCTAATGGTGAGAAGCCGGGCGGTGGTGGCGCACGCCTTTAATCCCAGCACTCGGGAGGCAGAGGCAGGCGGATCTCTGTGAGTTCGAGACCAGCCTGGTC
>NW_004949108.1:3722837-3726739 GCF_000317375.1 Microtus ochrogaster | reverse complement strand
GGCAGAGGCAGGCGGATCTCTGTGAGTTCGAGACCAGCCTGGTCTACAGAGCTAGTTCCAGGACAAGCTCCAAAGCCACAGAGAAACCCTGTCTCGAAAAGCCAAAAAAAAAAAAAAAAAAAGTCCTAATGGTGAGATATCCTGAGTGAGGGCACCCTGTAGATACTGAAGCAGGTACAAGGAAGGGAGGGAACAGTAAGGAGCTGAGCTTCTACCTGGGACAAAGCCAAGTCCCACCAACAACTCTGCAAGATAATAGTGAGGTCCCAGACTCAGAGAGATGCAAAGATGTCCCTAAGCCCCACTACAAGTCATGTCAAATTCACCTTGGTGCTTCCTGGGCAGCCACACTGGGCCAAGAGCCCGTGGTTCAGCAAGGGCGGGACAGTGGGTACCGCCTGCAATAAGGAAGGGCATTGTCTGTAGATCATAAGCTGGGCTCACAGTTGCCCTGCTTGTTATTATTATCCTGCCCATCAACTCTAAACAAAGGCATTGATAAATAGCCTTCCCTGAGAGCTCTCCTTTGTTCTACACAATGGCTGTGGTTATGAGCTTTAATGGTGTGCATGGAACATCACATCTGCATGACTTCTGCTGTCCTAAAGGATTCTGCACCAAAATTAATGTTGAGAAACTCCCAGTTCCACTGCCAGGCCCTGATTCACAGGCTTTGCCCCGCGTGTCCATCTGGGAATGAGTTTCTTATGGGCCCTAGTCTTTCAGCTAGCTGACTGCTCATCCTGGCTCACCCGGGGCTCTGCTAGTTTCAGCACCAACAGTTTGAATGTCGGCCACTCCACCTTGGAGCCTGGTCCCTGGAAAACCCATGGCTTCAGCTGTCATGACATGCGAAAAGAATGTTGATATTACAGGCATCGAGAATGCTAAGAAACAGAGTTTGATTTCCCTGCTATAGCACTTGGCCTATCACAAGCCTGTCAGACAGGCCCAACCCAGTTGAGTATGGCCCTGAGAGAGGCACAGATAAGAGCAGACCTTTGATATTGGGGTGTGTGCCCAGTTTTGAGACATTACAAATAATTGTGCTGTAGCTGCCTCCCTGAACTGCTGGGGTGCCATCTCTTCAGACCCTGACATGTCAGGCATTCGCTGGCCATCCACTGAGGAGCTGTAGATGATTTTGCCCCACCCTGGTCATCCTGTCCCTTCCTCCATGGAGGCGCTGCCTGTTTACTTCTCACCTGCTGAACCCTGCGCTCTGCCAAGAATGGCTATAATGAAGAAGGCCATCTGCCTACAGATGCCTGCTGTCTCTGAAGAGTGGAGGGGAGTCCTGTGGGACAAGTTGGGATGCACACTGAGTAGGGACAGGGCATCGTCACTCTGGAAAGGAAAGAAAGATCTAGAGGAGGAGTGGGGCTGGAGACACAATAGTGAGTCTAGTTTCTTTTTTAAAAGGAAACTGTTGTTTTTATTTATATGCATGTATGTATGTGTGCCTGCTTGGGTTTATGTGCACTATGTATGTGGAGATACTCCTGGAGTTAGGAGGACATTAGATCCTCTGGAATGAATGACTGGCTGGTGTGACTCTCCATGTGGGTGCTGGGAACTGAACCAGAGTCCTCTGCAAAAGCAGTAAGAGCTCTTTACCACAGAGCCATCTCTCCAGCCCCTGTGCAGTGAGCTTTCAATGGTATAAAAAAAAAAAAAAAAAGACCCCCGCCTCATCCATTGTCTGAGAAGGAAGCAAGAGACAGCCAGGGTTTGTTTGGATTTTCAGGGTGCTCAAGCCAACTTGAAAAGTCCCCCAGGGGCTCACTGAACTTCATTAGGAAGAGTAGGGGCAATGGCTAGAAAGATTTGAATGCATCTTTGGGAAAGGGCAGAGCCTGTCTTCAGCCTGCCTGTTCTCAGGCTCACTTTGAGAGGACGGCCCTATTCTCTTCCTGGATTTTCTCCCCGTCTCCATTAGGTGGTTCAAGCTCCCTCCTAGAAGTACTGTCTGTGAGCCCAGTTCCTACTGGTCAGCCCAGGGCTTGCAGCCCTTTGAGGACCTCACTCCCTTCTATCCCTAACCTAGTTGTTGGCCTCTCTCTTCAGTCATGAGGTTTCCTGGTCACCCCTCCATCAGTGGTCTGCTTGGGCCTTGGGTAACCCAGGCACAAAAATGGAGAGATTTTGTGTTTTCATTTGGTGGCCTACTTACCTTCCACACTACTAGGCCTGATGGAAACTACAAGCTTAAGCCATGAAAAAGGAGGCTGCTCCTCACAAAGCCCACAACCCTCTCCCAAAGGAGAGTTGGGCATGGGTAGGTTTCTGTGCCCACAAGACTGGTTTTTGCCTTGTTTAAACTTTTCTAAGCCCAGTTCATCTTCTCTATTATTTCTGAGGTCTCTGTCTCTGCCTTTGAGTCCCAATACTGTCCAGGTAGCTGACACAACAGAGCAAAAGCCTGAGGCTAGTCCTCCCCTCTGAACACTACTCAAGAACAGGTACATCTGGGGTTGATGAAATGACTGAGTGGGTCAGGGTACCTGCCACCAACACTGACAGCCTGGGATGCCTGGGACCCAAATGGTAGAAAGAGGGACCTCACTATTGCGGGTTGTCCTCTGGTCTCCAGTGTGCATTGTAGTTTATGCATGTACACTCCCCACAACAGCAACAATGATAGATAAAATTCAATTTGAGCTGGGCGGTGGTAGTGCACCTGTTTAATCCCAGCACCCAAAGAGGCAGAGGCAGGAGGATATCTCTGAGTTCAAGGCCAGTCTGGGTTAAGTAGTAAATTCTGGGACAGCTAAAGCTAAGAAAGAAAGAAAGAAAGAGGGAGGAAAGGAAAAGAAAAAATAAATTTGAAATAAAGAATGGGCACTACCTTGGGTTCATCTCTTCCTTCCTGGGGCCTGCTAGGGTTCTGGTGGAGAAGGACAGAGAAGGAGAGGTTCAGAATCACCACGTGCAGTCATGCTACCCCCTCCCCCGCTCTGCGCAGGTGCGCAGGCTTTCTCTTCCTAGCAGCCCCTCAAGGTGTTTTTGGCCACGACTTGCCAGGAATACGTCCTGACTCCGGGAAGAGTGCTAACCTTCCCGAAGCCTCCATTGTGCAAGGGCCATCCAGGCACTGTTCACTGCCACAGAAGGAAGAGAGAAGCTTGCTAGCTCTGGGACTTCCCAGAGGTGAGGCCCACGAGGGTGTGGCTCCAGCAAAAAAAAAATGGAACAGGGCAAAACCCAGCAGAGATGTTTTGCCTTGTGGGCATCACCTGGCACTTAATTATCAGAAGTTGAGCCTTCTATTGGTGCCGGCAGACCCACAGGAACCTAGCAGTGTGTCCCGGCTATCCTGGAGGAGCTCAACAGATGGACAGGATGAGTGTGACCTAAAGATGAATGCTCATCTTCTATGTCCTTGATTCCAGAGAACACACTGAATGAGGAAGGGATTCTCAGCAGCCAGCGGCTCACACAGAAACCCCAGATGCCTTAAGTCATGACTAGTTTTGTTGCTAACACTTATTGTGTTCACGTGTGTGATTTTTACATGTGATTGCCGCAGCGCACCTGGAGGTTCTCTCTTTCCATCATGTGGGTTTAGAGATTCAACACAAGTGTAAGCTCAGGCGTGGTGACAAGCTCCTGTACCCGCTGGGCCAGCATGCTGGCCATAATTGTGTATGCCTGGGAGGGGATTGTTTGTATTTTTACTGTTTTGCTTTGCTTTTGAGACAAGGTCTCTTTGTAGCCAAGTATGGCCTTGAATTTATGCTTCTCTTGCCCAAACCTACCAAATGCTGGAATTACAGACTTGCTACCATATCTGGTTTTAGAAATGCTGGGGGCCAGGCAGTGGAGGCACACGCCTTTAATCCCAGCACTTGGAAGGCAGAGGCAGGCGGATCTCTGTGAGTTCGAGACCAGCCTGGTCTACA
>NW_004949108.1:3720393-3722727 GCF_000317375.1 Microtus ochrogaster | reverse complement strand
AAAAAGAAAAAGAAAAATAGAAATGCTGGGGATTGAACCCAGGGCTTCAAGCATGACAGGCAAGCACTCTGTCGCTGAGCTACAGCCCCAGCTAGCCCCAGTTACAACAGAACAATACACAGTGACTTCTCTGGGTCAGGTTGAGGGTTAGAAGCTGGACCTATAGCGTCAGAAGCAAATTGTGATTCTGGCCTTAAAGGGGGGAATGGAGGGTCAGGAAGGATGAAGCAGGAAGTTGAAGATACCCATCTTCGGGACAGTGTCTAGGTGATGGAGCAGACTCTGAAGAGTGGGTCCCAGTGAGTCTGTGGACTACAAAGGCACTAGTGAGGGGTTTTGTAGCCAGTTCTCAAACCTGCTGCCATGCCACTCTACATGAAAGGTGACGTGTCTTAATGCCCACTTGGCTCATGTGTACTGGCATTCAGAAGCAAAGGATAGCCAGGTACCAATGAATCTCAGGGCAAGGGTTACTTTATTCCCAAGTTCTGTGTAACCACAGACCTGTTCCTAAGCTCTCCTGGGCTCTGGAAAGTCCTGTCCCCATTTTCACTACTCGGCTTGCTGTCTGGTCCTGTCCCAGAAAGCTCCACCAGAGCTGGGTGAGGTGGGGCCTTGATGCAACTTCACTCTTTATAATAAAAATATTCCAAGACTTCCACACACGCATAGGTGTCTGGTGCTTAGAAGAAATCCTTTGGAGAAGTGCCATCGTCTCTGATGATGCCACCATTGCTCAGAGCAAGGAGGGACTCCCTGGAAGCCGCCTTCCCTGCCCTGGGCACATCATTTGGATTATCAGCACAGGTGGCACACTTTCTGCCTTGGAGGGAGGGTTAGCTTTTTGGAGATGCTTAACACAATTCCAGGGCAAGTCTAGCATTGGTGAGTAATAGCAATGGAACATGATTTTTGATCAAATATTCAGATGTGATTTGATTGCCAGGTGGTAGTGGTACATGCTTTTAATCTCAGCACCTGGAAGGCAGAGGCAGGTGGATCTCTGTGAGTTCAAGACCAACCTGGTCTAGAGTGAGTTTCAGGACAGCCAAGGATGTTACACAGAGAAACCCTATCTCGAAAAATCAAAAATCAGCAGATAAATAAAATAATGTTAGGGTTTTTAGAACCTCAGTGTGTGATGGGTCTGAGTTCCATTTGGCCCAACCACCCCCACTTACAGACACTGAGCTTCCACTCCCAAGGAGGGGAGTGAGAGCCAGGGCTCCCCCATGGGGAAGATTAGAGTCCCCAAGAAAGTCAGAGGCAGCCCCAGAATGTAGGGCAGTAGCTCAGAAGACCGCTACTCATTCTTCAGTGCCTCTGCACCCAATCAAACACTTCTCACTCCATAGCGGGGTGACATCCAGGCATCAGGCACTGCCCATTTTATAAGGTCCCATTACTTTATTTTAGTGGGCAACGGCTTTCAGGGCCTCAAGATTGCCCCCAGGAGAAAGGGGGCAAGCACTCTTGTGCTGAGCGGTAGCCTAGCCTTCACTGATTTTTCCCTGAAGGAAAATGGAAAAGGGAAGGGAGGAGCCAGATGAAAACACATTGACGAAAGCAATGGCTCTTGTTTGACTAAGAGTGGGTTTAGTCACCACGGGCCTGTCTTCTTGAATGCAGGTTAGTAGGTGAGTCTTATGACTCAAGTATAGCTCCCTTCAGACCGGCTTTGGGGGCCTCTCCTAGCTGGAGCCTGTCCACCGCCAGCCAGCAGGGCCAGTACCCCAGGAAGCAGGCCCCTCCTTCCCTACCTTCTGTCCCCACCCTGACAGTCAGCTGCGTCACGAGGAAGGCCTCACCCCACCCCCACCCCCAGGGGAAAGCACAGCCAGCCTTTGGGCTGGAATAGGAATGTCTCGGAGGGTTGTAGGTTGTTGCCTACCACAGGCACAGGTTGTGATAGGGCGATTGTAGTTCATGCGGGATGGCATAGTCTTCGGCCTCCTGGATGAGGACCTGCTCTGCCCCTTCCAGGTAAGGTTTCCAAATCTAAAGCACAAAGAGGATCTCCCAGCACAGAGACAAAGATGTTTCCACCTAGTGCTTCTCTGATGGGTGCCAACAGCTCATCTCATTCTTGGGGAAGAGAAGTGTTAAGAGGGGGGTCCCACACCCTTCTCCTGCTCTTCTTGGCATCCAGTGACGGCTCCAGGATTATATAAAAATAAGATAGAGCCGGGCGGTGGTGGCGCACGCCTTTAATCCCAGCACTTGGGAGGCAGAGGCAGGCGGATCTCTGTGAGATCAAGACCAGCCTGGTCTACAAGAGCTAGTTCCAGGACAGGCTCCAAAACCACAGAGAAACCCTGTCTCGAAAAACCAAAA
>NW_004949108.1:3718949-3719646 GCF_000317375.1 Microtus ochrogaster | reverse complement strand
AAAAAAAAAAAAACCAACAATGTATACTAGTAACAATGTGGAGTACTATTTGTCTTTGCGGATACTCATTATTTAAGTAGCCAATCAGTCCCACTTGTTCCCTATCAATGTAACTTGGGGGGAGGGAGGATACAAATCTATCATTGAGACTTCCTAAAGCTTGGTTGTAGCTAACCTGAAAGACTACTGATCTAACTCCATCCAATAGAATACAAGGCGCAGTGGGTGGCTCAGAACCCCACGGCCTCTTAACTCGCCCCTAACACGTTTTTGGGTAGAGCTCTACTTAGATAGAAGACATATTTTAGCATATTAGGCAACTGGTGCCTAACCTCTATGGAAGATGCCTACAGAACCGCTAGCGTGCTGAGCTCTATGCATAGGCATGCGGGGCCGGGAAACAGGATCAGTTTGCGCCGCGATGTCTACGTGGGCTGCATCCAACTCACGGCCCATCCATTCGCGAGCCCGCCTGTCCCGCTAGGGAATACCACGCGCAGAAGGCAAACCCGAGAAAGAATTTTGCTAGTCTTCCAGGCCTGGATCCGGCCATGGGGAGTCGGGGGTGAGACGGTGGAGGGAGAGCAGTCGACTAGGTGGGCCTGCGCATGCTCCGGCCGGCTCCCGCCCGCTGCCCAGAGGGCCCTGCGGCAAGCAGGCCGGCCGGACTCGTGGCTCGGTGCGCGTGCGCGGGCCT
>NW_004949108.1:3714075-3718809 GCF_000317375.1 Microtus ochrogaster | reverse complement strand
CTCCCGCCCTCAGGCACACCCGGTCCGGGGTTGGCCGCCGCGGAGCCCCCGGCCCCTCCCTCGCCCGCGCCTCCCGGCCGGAACCGATCGCGGCTGGTTTGAGCTGGTGCGTCTCCATGACGACGTGCTCAGCGTATAAGTAGCGGCGCGGCGCGCCGTCGGGCTTTGTCAGTCCCTGCAGCGGCCGCCGCCGTCCGCCCGCCCTCAGCCAGCAGCTCGGCGCCACCTCGGGCCGGCGTCTGCGGCGGGCTCGAAGAGGCGGCTGACGGGGCGGCGGCGAGCGGCCGGACGCTCCTCGGAGTTCGGCGGCGGCGGCAGCGGCGTCTCCATGGGGCTGGCCGTGGGCGTCGGTGCGCTGTGAGGTGAGCGGGACGCGGGAGGGCTGGGTGGCGCCACGTGTCGCGAGGCCCCGACTGCGGTCGCCGGCTAGGGGACACGTGGCCCGGGGCCAGTGACCTTGCTAGCCGCTGCCCGGAAGGCAGATGCTCCCGGTCTGTGGCTGCTAGCTCTCGCGTCACCTCCGGAGTGCTCCCGGCAGCCGGGCTCGGCGCTCCACCGGCCGGCGCGATGATGGAGGGCTAGCCCCGCGGCAGGTGCAGGGGAGCGCGGCCGCCCTGCAGTTCCCTGCCGCTTTTAGTTTTGCTACGTGTACAGAGCAGAGTCGATGACCCGATGTAGACGTTGCTAGACCTAAATTTAGTCCGGGAGTCACTGCTGATGGATGCCCACCGTTTGTGACTTGGAATTAGGACTCCTTGAATGACTTAGTGGTCTGACTCCCGGCTGGCCGGCGTGCACGTTTAGAAGCCCGGCTTAGAATCGTCAGTAACTGGTAAAAGTGTGGGGAGCAGAGCCTGTCTGTGAGAGGACAAAGAATGCAGCGGTTTTTACTCAAATCTAAGATCGAGCAGAATTTGACAGGTGGAATTCTTTTTGTTTTAATTGGCTTGTATCTCTACTAGACTTACCTACCCTCTTGTGTTAATTCAGTCAGTTACGATTTAGCTACGCGCAGTGCAAAAAAAGGTGTTAGGAAACATTTTTTTCAGATTGTATGTATTTAATTATTCAGGAAAAAAAAACGTTTAAGAGATGCAGAAAGGTAAAAGTAGTTGGCATCTCAAAGAAAGATTTCCAGGTTTAAGCCTGAAGGGTGCCTGGAAAATACTTAAGACCGAAAATTACAGAGTTCCGCCCCGAGCCTATTCATCAGTTGTAAGTGGTATACGCATAGGCAGACGTGAGTTGGCTGGCGCTGGTCTCTATATTTAGGAGTGGTTTAGGCAACTAATGAAGTTGACAGTGCCAAAAAGTCTCATTAAATGGAGAGGCTTAAAGCGTGTTTTTACCGTGCATGGATTTGGATTTATGGCAGGCTTGTCACCCTGGGCCTCTCATAGTGTCCCATGCTAGAGCAAATTGGCTCCTAACCATTGCCCAGCCTCTGTGCCTGTAGGCTGTTGGCACTGAATTGGGTCGTACAGCGGAAAAAAGAAACCTTTACCTGGCCCCTGCCTGGTGTCTGTTTCATAAGACTAAGACAGAAACTTTTATTGTTCAGTGTGATGATCTTACTTAGTATTCATAAAGTTAGCCAGAAATCCTACCATATGGTTATTATCCATAACTAAGCGAAAGGCATTTGAGGACATTTGGATTCACTGAAGTGCTCATTTGGTAGGCAATACAGGCTCTATAGAATACCGATTTCTGATAACAGTAACTATTACAATAGACTGTGTGGATTTGAACTTTTTTTTGTTTTTGTTTTTTCGAGACAGGGTTTCTTTGTAGCTTTGGAGACTGTCCTTGCATTAGCTCTGTAGAGCAGGCTGGCCTTGAACTCACAGAGATCCACCTGCCTCTACTTCACTGAGTTCCGGGATTAAAGGCTTGCACCACCACTGCCTATTTTTTAAATGCCAGTATGGCATGGAAGTTTCCTTATGGAAATTTGTTGGTGGATTATTCACTAAAATCATTAAGCATAACTTAGTCCAAGTGGAAAATGATGTTTACAGGACTGTGTGTAATTATTGTAATGCCGTTTGAAATTTCTGAAGAGCTAGAATGGCTCAGAAATAGAGCAGATAGGAACAATGACAGCCAGGGGTCTTCGTGCAGATAAACTTCTGAAACCCACATGCTGTTTGAAGAGGGCTAGGGATGGAGATGCCCTATGTATATGGAGCAGAGCCGTGGTGTCCATTGTGGAATCTGCAGGGTTTGGGAATTGTGTGGCTCACCTAGGCACTGGGATTCCCACCCATCCCATTGATCTTCCTGTCCTGGGCGATTCATTCCGCCCGCTTACTCTGGTATGCTGTTGCAGTGTCTAACCTTTAATGGTAAGATTCCAAGGGAGATATCAACGTCTGTGTTTCTGTTCATAGACTGCTTCCACCACTCTAAGGAGACAGCGCTCAGAGTTCCTGGATAGCTCGCCTGGTGAGGAGCTGGCAATAATTTAATTCCATCTCTAGTTTTTTTGTGTGTAAGTATTCAGTTTATCCTTGTGGGTTTGTGTTGAATCACTGCTAAGGCTGTGAGTGAATTCACCCTCACTCGCTCTATTTCAGAGGCACATCGAGAACCATGAACAACTTTAAGAAGGAGGAGTTTGACTGTCACATCCTTGATGAAGGATTTACAGCTAAGGACATTCTGGACCAAAAAATTAATGAAGTTTCTTCCTCTGTAAGTATGAGAAGCCCTTGTCCACAGCTAGGCTGAGTTCCTAGCACAGTGGGAGTGAGCATGTCTTGATGTCTTGCCAGAGACTTTAGATTTTAATTGGCTGTGGTTGTCCATCAGTGTGATGGTCATGCTGTGTCAGTGACCGCTAACAAGAATAGGATCAGATGAAGGAAGGAAAGGAAAAGAGGGTTTTTTTCACTGCAGGACTGCTCATGAGGTCCCCAAACCCACTCTCATTCCAGGATGACAAGGATGCTTTCTATGTTGCGGACCTGGGAGACATCCTGAAGAAACATCTAAGATGGCTAAAAGCTCTTCCCCGTGTCACTCCCTTTTATGCAGTCATAAGTAATGCCAGCAGAGCCATAGTGAACACCCTAGCTGCAGTCGGGACAGGTTTTGACTGTGCAAGCAAGACTGAAATCCAGTTGGTGCAGGGGCTCGGGGTGCCTCCAGAGAGGATTATCTATGCAAATCCTTGTAAACAAGTGTCTCAGATCAAGTATGCTGCCAGCAGTGGAGTCCAGATGATGACATTCGACAGCGAGATTGAGCTGATGAAGGTCGCCAGAGCACATCCAAAGGCAAAGTGAGTCCTGAGAGCGAAGGCTGGCCACTCTGTCCTTACACATCGTAGAACTGGGCTAAACCCTGGGTTAGTCAAACCACAGGGCGGCACCCATTCCTAGGACTTATTTGATGTACTTCTGTCTAGGCTGGTTTTGCGGATTGCCACTGATGATTCCAAAGCAGTTTGTCGCCTCAGTGTTAAGTTTGGTGCCACACTCAAAACCAGCAGACTTCTCTTGGAACGGGCAAAAGAGCTAAATATTGATGTCATTGGTGTCAGGTGAGATCTCAGTGACATAGTTAGCGGCTGAGTCATTAGACAGTGCCAGTTTTCTGGGCCCTTCTCATTTTGAGAACTAGTGAGAAAACCAGCATCCTGTCTCTTTTGATTTCAGCTTCCATGTGGGGAGTGGATGTACTGATCCTGAGACCTTCGTGCAAGCCCTGTCGGATGCCCGCTGTGTCTTTGATATGGGAGTGAGTACATGTGACTCATTAGTGGAGGGACTGTCTGGAATAACTACTCTTGAATCTAGAATTAGCCTTTTGTAGGAGCCTTTTCTGTATAACAGATTTAAACCCATCTGCTGTGTGCATTTTTATTACTTGTTATGAATCTGGCAGTCTGACTTCTGAATTTTTCTTGGTTCTAGACAGAAGTTGGTTTCAGCATGTATCTGCTTGATATTGGTGGTGGCTTTCCTGGATCTGAGGATACGAAGCTTAAATTTGAAGAGGTAATTTGCAGCATTAACCTATAGACTCTTGGACATAGCAAGTTCCATTTTGGTGTAGTATAGAATCTAAATGTTTACTGATACCAGAAGGGGCCAGACGTGAAAGTAAATAAATGTCCTGGCATTGTGTTTCCACCGACTATTGTTTTGAGCCAGAATCTCATTTTGTAGTCAGGCTGGCCCTGAACTTGGAATCCTCCTGCCTCAGCTTGTGCCTTCATCCCTGGCCCCCATATATTTTAATGTTCAATCTCTTAGAAAGTGAAGCCATTGTCTAGAGCTTGTGCTGCTGCTTGTACAATCATGTGAGGCAGAGTGGAAGGGTTTTTATCTTGTTGGCATACATTTCCAAACAATTATTTTGGCATGTGGCCCCTATTATTATTTTGTACTATTGTTTAATAAAACAGTATCCATAGTGTCTTGAAATGATAGAGACGAGTCCCTAGCAGAGAATGGGAAATGAAGTAGTGTGCAGGCTGGTTTCCATGGAGATAAGATGTTACGTGATGACACCTGCTGGTGCCAGCTCCCAGGCTCATGTCATGTCCTGTCCTTTAACACTGTCCTTTAGCAATGTGATCTTTCTCTTCTGTGTGAACTGAGTAATGAGTGGCTACACCTTTCTCTCTCTTAGATCACCAGTGTGATCAACCCAGCTCTGGACAAGTACTTCCCCCCAGACTCTGGGGTAAGAGTCATAGCCGAGCCAGGCAGATACTATGTTGCA
>NW_004949108.1:3702267-3713088 GCF_000317375.1 Microtus ochrogaster | reverse complement strand
ACCAGAAGTGGAGGAGCAGGATGTTGGCACTCTGCCCATGTCTTGTGCCCAGGAGAGCGGGATGGACCGTCACCCAGCAGCCTGTGCTTCCACTAGTATCAATGTGTAGATGCCATTCTTGTAGCTCTTACCTGCAAGTTTAGCTTGAATTAAGGGATCTGGGGGGACCATTTAACTTAATTACCGCTAGTTTTGGAATGTCTTTATAAGATTAGGGTTGGCACGGATGCAGTGTGGAATGCTAGGAGATGGGTCACACTTACCTGTGTTCCTATGGAAACTTTGAATATTTGTTTTATATGGATTTTTATCACTTTTTAGACATGATACTAACGTGTGCCCCTCAGCTGCTAAGCAAGCATTTGTAGCTTGTACATTTGGCAGAATGGGCCAAAAGCTAATGTTGTGACCCATTTTGGAAATAAACTGTCTTGAAATAATTGGGCATCAGGGAATGTTTGCAAGTTTCCCTTAAAGAAGGTGCACACTTCCTGCACAGGCTGCTGTAGTCACAGCACAGCAGAGAAGGAAAGGGTGGATGGGATGGGGCCACACCCTCTATACACAGCATGAGTCTGCTTAGCCAGCCCTGAGTGTGTGTACCTGGCTGTGAAGTCGGTGCCCAGAACCTGTTGGTGAGGAATGCCATTTGTCTGACCTGATGTCCTGGCCACATTTCAGGCTCTTTGAACCTTGCCTGCAGAAACCCGGAATGTTCCTCAACCCTTGGCTTGGCCTGCATCACCACCTAGTAACAACTTGGAAGTATCATACAACCAACTTCCTGTAATAAATTCAACAGCAACTACTGTGTTGTAAATCTTTACCTTGACCATTGACCTTTTATAATCTTTACCCAGTTTACACATTTCCTGTGGAAAGTGTGGCAGACTCTTAAACCTGTAGCTCAGGAGAGACAGTCATGGCCTGGAATCCCAGCACTGGGGTCTTGACCAGTGTTGGGCTACACAACAGACCTACATCAAAAAGTTATGTGTAGCCTGAAAGCCATAGCCCTGTGAGCACCTGGAGGGGGGCAGTTGCCCACAGGGCTGAAGCCAGCTAGTTTGTTTTGTGCTGCCTGTGCCCTTCTACTCAAGTAAGTGGATCCCAACCATCAGCTGCCTTCAAGGTTTCCACTACACAGACATGGCCACACGTCTCCTGCCCCAGGCTCAGGACTGTGGCTTTATTTGCTAAGTTGTGAACTTTCTTGGGAGCCGTCAAGATTGTGGCTGGAGGGGCTGGAGAGATGGCTCAGAGGTTAAGAGCATTGCCTGCTCTTCCAAAGGTCCTAAGTTCAATTCACAACCATCTGTAATGGAGTCTGGTGCCCTCTTCTGGCCTGCAGGCATACAGAATATTGTATACATAATAAATATTTTTTTAAAACTTGTGGCTGGAGTTGGGAGGGAAGAAATAGAGCAAAGCCACTGGTTATGGGTAAAGAAAGGTTCAGGTGATACCCATGCCCACAGGCGCCTGTAGCATCACGTGGGAACTTGATTACAGCAGTGGAGAGGCCCCAGTCCAGGCTTAGGTTGTTGGTAACTAAGATAACTGGAAAAAATAAGGTCTCTCCAGCTCCTTTGGCAGAAATACATTTTTTTTTTCTTGAGACAGGGTTTCTCTGTGGTTTTGGAGCCTGTCCTGGAACTAGCTCTTGTAGACCAGGCTGGTCTCGAACTCACAGAGATCTGCCTGCCTCTGCCTCCCGAGTGCTGGGATTAAAGGCGTGCGCCAAGAAATACACTTTCCATAGATGAAAGTTTCAAAGATAATAGACCACATGGCTACTTGAAGCACTGAAGGCAAGGGACAGATGGGAGGACACCAGAAGAGGGCTCATTTTCTTCAGGCTGAGCTCCGTTCTATATAAAGGTGCAGGCTGCTGGGAAAGGGCTGAAAGCCTGTGGGGTTTACAGTTTGTACAACTTGATTTTGCTTGTTATGCAGCCCTAGCTGGCCTAGCATTGGTTAATATAGATCAGGTTGTAGCATGTGGGTGCTTCATGCCTGAAGAGACTAGGAGAGCCTCACAGAACCTGGGTCTTCTGCAAGAGCAACCAGTGTACCACTGAGCCATCTCTCCTGCCCTACAGTTAAGATTTATATATAGTGTTCTATACACACCAGAAGAGGGCACCAAAGTAGATGAGCCACCATGTAGTTGCTGGGAATTGAACTCAGGACCTCTGAAAGAACAGCCAGTGCTCTTAACCTCTGAGCTATCTCTCCAGCCCTAAATCTAGTTTTTTGAATATAAGTTTTTGACCTTTAAAGAAACAGATCGTTCTCACCTGTCTAACTTTCAAAGGCAGTTTCTTATCCCTGGTAGAATGGTAGCCTAGCCTGCTCAAGGGTTCCTTCTTGCCACAGAAGGAGGGATTAGTATGCCCTTGAAGATACGCGTGCTCTTAGTGTGATGGTAGCTTAAAGAGCAACCACCTGGATCCAACTCTGACTTTGAATTTATCCTCCTGCCTCAGCCTTGTGAGTGAATGCTAAGATTCAAATCAGTCTCTTGAGAAAGAACTCACTGAGTCTGAAGTTAGGCTGTCAGCCCACAAGACCCAGGGAGCCCGCCTCTCCCCACCCACTCCCACACCTTACTACTCCAGTGTCTCTCACCAGATTGTTCGCTGGTGACTACTGACTGGCCTGTAAACCCTAGGGATCCTGTCTCCATCTCTCTACTCTGAGATTGCAGGCCCCTGCCATCTGGATTTTTATATAGGTCTTGGGATTGAAATTGGAACCACATGCTTGCAAGGGAAGAGCCATCTCCCTAGCCTCTGAAACTCCCTGGCTCATTCCCTGTCTGAATGGCAGCAGGCAGGGGCAGCCCAAGGCACCTGTGGCCCTAGAACACAGCTAAGGTTGGCACCTCATTCCTGCCATGGACTGAGTTGAGCTGGGAGTTGTACAGATCCAGCTGAGACTGGGCTCCTTTGTGGCTAGGCAGAGTGCCTCTGTAGCTGCCTCATCCTCAATGGGAGAGAGCCAGCGCTCCTCCTCCGACTTGCCATGGCAGGACTTAGAGAGCCCAGAATTAGGCAGCGTGTCTCCATTTCTCTGTGATTTCTGCTCCAGTTCTCACCTTGAGGTCCCTGCCCTGCGCTCCTGACCTGGCTTTCCTCCACGATGGTCTTGTGAACCAACAAACCCTACCCCCTCATGTTCTGTCCCAGCAGCAGGATAACTAGTAACTAGGGCGTTTCTAGCCCCACCCCTAAAACTGCTGCTGTTAGTGGGAGAAGGGTTTTTACCCACATTTGCTGCTTGCTTAAGGGTGACCAGACTTGTTTACCTGGCCCTAAAGTCTGTCTGTCTGTCTGTACTGGCTGGTTTTGTCAACTTGTGTCAACTTACACAAGCTAGAGTCAGAGAGGAAAGAGCTTCAGTTGAGGAATGGCTTCCATGAGATCCAGCTGTAAGGCATTTTCTCAATTAGTGATCAATGGGGGAGGGCCCAGCCCGTGGTGGGTGGTGCCTGGGCAGGTGATCCTGGGTTCTATAAGAAGGTGGGTCGAGGAAGCCATGGGAAGCAAGCCAGTAAGCAGGTCCCCTCCATGGTCTCTGCATCAGCTCCTGCCTCCGGGTTTCTGTCCTGTTTGAGTTCCTGTCATGCCCAGTCCATGGGGACCACAAAAGACCACCAGGGAGACAAACTCATCGAAATGCAAAAGCGAGGTTTATTGTGTGTGCCTTACAAGCCTCAGAGATGGCAGCGACCGTGTCAGCGCAGCAGCAAGAGAAGGTACCCTGTTCTTCTCGAGGCCATTATTTAAAGACAAAACCCAGAAAAGGTACATTGGCAGGGTATGGGGTGATGGGTTTAATCCTAACTGGCTGACATTTGTCTTGGGGTGCCCTGATGAAAAGTAGGTGATCCTATCTACAAGGGTTGGCACGTTAGGAATTTCCTTTGGATGGTCTGTTCCCGGGTGGTGTCTGGGTGGTCTCAGTTTGTGGTCTTTCTAGGAACCAGCTATTGCCTTAGGGTAAACTACTGAGACTCGGGCCTCTATTGAGCTTGTCATGGCTGGGTCCTAAACTATCCTGACTTCCTTCAGTGATGAACAGCAAAGTTGAAGTATAGACCAAATTAACCGTTTCCTCCCCAACTTGTTTTATGGTCATGGTGTTTGTTTCATCACAGCAATCGAAAAGACACTGTCTTTCCCCCTTATTTATTTATTTATTTATTTATTTATTTATTTATTTATTTATTTATTTATTTATATCCCAACCAGAGTTTCCCCTCCCTCTTCTCCTCCTGGTTCCTCCCTACTCCCCTCTGCCCCCTCCTCCACTCCTCCTCCTCTCTTTCTCTTCAGAAAGGGGCAGGCCTCCCTTAGGTAGCTACCAAACAGGGCGTGTCAAGGTGCAGTAAGACTAAGCACCTCCTCTCGTATTAAGGCTGGACGAGGTGACCCAATATGAGGAATAAGGTCCCAAAAGCAGACAAAAGAGTTAATGACAGCCACTGCTCCCACTGCTAGGAGTCACACGAGCAGACTAAGTTACACACTGTCACATCTATGCAGAGGGCCTAGGTCAGTCCCATGCAGGATCCCTGGTTGTCGGTTCAGTCTCTGTGAGCCCCTATTAGCCCAGGTGAGTTGGTTCTGTGGGTTTTCTTGTGGTGTCCTTGACCCCTGCAGCTCCTACAATCCTTCCTCCTGCTTTAGTGCAGGATTCCCCAGCTCTCCTACTGTTTGACTGTAGGTCTCTGCATCTGTTTCCGTCTGTTGTTGGATGAAGCCTCTGATGACAGCTGGCCTAGGCCCCAGTCTCAGCGCAGCGGAATATCGTTAGGCATCATTAAATTGACTTTTTTGGGGGGGCCAGCCATGTTTGGTTCTATGCTGGGTCTTTAGGTCATCCAGTCTCTGGGCCCTGGTGCTCCAGGCAGTGTCAGGGGTGGGTCCCTCTTGTGGCATGGGTCTCAGTGTGGACCAGTCATTGGTCCACTACTTCCACAATCTCTGTGCCGCTCTTACCCAGCACAACCTGTAGGCAGGACAGACTGTAGGTCTAAGGTTATGTGGCTGGAGGCCGGTGTCCCCATCACTTCACTGGAAGCCTTGCATGGTCACAGGAGATGGCTGACTCAGGCTCTGTTTCCCTCATTGCTAGGAGCCATAGCTGGGGTCATCTTTGTAGATTCTTGGGACTTTCCCATGCACTATGTTTCTAGCTCACCCCAAATGCCGCTCTTTTCCAGTCATATCTTTCACTACTCCACTGCCCCCTGCTACCTGATCCCTCATGTTCCCATCCCACCCACCCCCAGGCCACCCCCGGAAATCTCTTCTATTTCCCCTTCCCAGGGAGATCCAAGCATCCTTCTCTGAGCTCTCCTTGTTACCTAGCCTCTCTGGGCTTGTGGATTGCAACATGGTTACCCTTTACTTTATAGCTAATATCCATGCCACGTTTGTCTTATTGGGTCTGGGTTCCTCACTCAGGATGGTTTTTTTCCTAGTTCTATCCATTTATCTGCAAATTTCATGATGTCATCTTTAACAGCTGAGTAACACTCCATTGTGTAAATGTACCACATTTTCTTTATCCCCGGAGGTTGTTTCCAGGTTTGAGCTATTAGAATAAAGCTGCTATGAACATGAGTGAGCAAGTGTCCTTGAGGTATGGTCGAGCCTCCTTTGCGTGTGGTAGAGCTGGGTCTTGAGGTAAATCAGTTCCCAGTTTTTTGTAGAACCACCATATTGATTTCCAAAGTGGCTATAAAAGTTTGCACTACTATAGCAATAGAGGAGTGTTCTTGCTCCATATCCTCTCCAAAATGAGCTGTCTGTCAATTGTGGCTTTTTGGTGTGGGAGATCCTTCTGTCTGTGTGTTGCTTTTCCTTCTTTTTTCTTTTTTTAATTTATTATGTATACAGTGTTCTGCCGGCATGCCTGCGGGCCAGAAGAGGCACCAGATCTCATTATGGATGGTTGTAAGCCACCATGTGGTTGCTGGGAATTGAACTCAGAACCTCTGGAAGAGCAACCAGTACTCGTAACCTCTGAGCCATCTCTCCAGCCCCCATGTGTGTTGCTTTTCTTGGTTAATGAATAAAGAAACTGTGTTGGCCTGTTGATAGGGCAGAATTTAGGTAGGCAGAGAAGACAGAACTGAATGCTGGGAGGAAGAAGGGCGGAGTCAGGGAAATGCCATGGATCCGCCACTGGAAACATGATGAAACTTTGCTGGTAAACCACAACCTCGTGGTGATACACAGATTAATGGAGATGGGTTAAATTAAGATGTGAGAGTTAACCAATAAGAAGCTAGAGCTAATGGGCCAAGCAGTGTTTTAATTAATACAGTTCCTGTGTGATTATTTCCAGTCTAAGGTAGCCAGGCAGCTGGGAACCAAACAAGTGGCTCCTCCTCCAACATTTTTTTATTTTGTTTTCATTTATTTATCTACTTATTTTGATTTTTTGAGATGGAGTTTCTCTATGTAACAGTTCTGGCTATCCTGGAACTTACTCTGTAGACCAGGCTGGACTCACTCAGAGATACACTTGCCTCTGCCCCCCCCGCCCCCCGTCCTTGCCACCACTTGTGTGTGTGTGTGTGTTTTAAGATTTATTTATTTTGGTTTTTCAAGACAGGGTTTCTCTGTAGCTTTGGTGCCTGTCCTGGAACTAGCTCTTGTGGACCAGGCTGGCCTCGAACTCCCAGAGATCCGCCTGCCTCTGCCTCCCAAGTGCTGGGATTAAAGGCGTGCGCCACCACCGCCCGGCTGGTGTGTACATGTTAACACAATATTGTATTTATAATAAAATAAATCTTAAGCCTGGTGGTGGTGGCGCACGCCTTTAATCCCAGCACTTGGGAGGCAGAGGCAGGCGGATCTCTGTGAGTTCGAGACCAGCCTGGTCTACAGAGCTAGTTTCAGGACAGGCTCCAAAGCCACAGAGAAACCCTGTCTCGAAAAACCAAAAAAAAAAAAAAAAACAAAACATGTACACACCAGAAGAGGGCACCAGATCTCATTATTAATGGTTGTGAGTCACCATGAGGTTGCTGGGAATTGAACTCAAGACCTCTGGAAGAGCAGCCAGTGCTCTTAACCTCTGAGCCATCTCTCCAGCCCCCCACCACTTGTGTTTTTGATATTAGCCATTCTGACAGGTGTAAGATGGTATCTCAGAGTTTTGATTTGCATTTCCCATTTTGTTTGGTTTGGTTTGGTTTATCAAGACAGGGTTTCTCTGCAGCTTTGGGACCTGCCCTAGAGCTAGCTCTTGTAGCCCAGGCTGGCCTTGAACTCACAAAGAACTGCTTGCTCTTCCTCTGCTGGGATTAAAGGCATGCACCACCACTGCCTGACTAATTTTGGCTTCTTTGTGGAAAGCTAGGTGTCCCTAGGTGTGTGGATTTATGTATGAGACTTTAGTTCTATTCCATTGATCCACCTATTTTTTTTAATGCCAATACCATGTGGTTTTTATTACTATAGTTCTGTGGTAGAAATTGAAATCGGATAGTGATGTCTCCAGAAGTTCTTTTATTGTACGGCATTGTTTTAGAAATCCTGGATCTTTTGTTTTTCCATATGAAGTTGAGTATTGTTCTTTCAATATCTGCAAAGAATTGTGTTGGGACGCTGGGGAGATGGCTCAGCAGTTAAGAGCACTGGCTGCTCTCCCAGAGGACCTGAATTCAATTCCCAGCAATCACAGGGTGACTCACAACCATCTGTAGTAAGATCTGGCGCCCTCTTCTGGTCTTCATGAATGCATGTAAGCAGAACACTACATACATAATAGATAAATAAATCTTAAAAAAAAGGAATTGTGTTGGGATTTAATAGGGGGAGTATTGAATCCGTAGGTTGGTTGTGGTAATTTGGTCATTTTTATTATGTTAATCCTACCAATTCATGAGCATGGGAGATCTTACTATCTTCTGGTATCTTCAATTTATTCTTCAAAAGTTTTAATTTCTTGTCATATAGGTCTTTCACTTTCTTGGTTAAAGTTATACCAAGATGTTTACATTGTTTATAGCTTATTATGAGGGGTGTTTTGCTGATTGCTTTCTCAGTTTGTCATTTGTATATAGGAGGGCTACTAATTTATTTGAACATCTTGTATCCAGCCACTTCACCAAAAGTGTTTATCAGCTATGGGAGTTCCCTAGTAAAAAATTTTGGGGTTGCTTGTAGAATTTTGTGGGTTGCTTATGTAAACTATCATATCATATGCAAATAGAAATACTTTGACTTCTGCCTTTCCAATTTGTTTTGTTTTTTGTTTTTATTTTTTATACATTTTTATTGATATTTATTGAGCTCTACATTTTTTCTACTCCCCTCCCTGCCTCTCCCTTCCCCCCCTTCTACACTCCCCCAAGGTCCCCATGCTCCCAATTTACTCAGGAGATCTTGTCTTTTTCTACTTTCTACTTCCCATGTGGATTAGATCTATGTAAGTCTCTTAGTGTCTGCATTGTTGTCTAAGTTCTCTGGGATTATGGTTTATTGGCTGGATTTCTTTGGTTTAAGTTTAAAAACCACCTATGAGTGAGTACATGTGATAATTGTCTTTCTGGGTCTGGTACCTCACTCAAAATGATATTTTCTAGTTCCATCCATTTTCCTGCAAAATCAAGCTGTCATTTTCTGCTGTGTAGTACTCCATTGTGTAAATGTACCACATTTTCCTTATCCATTCTTTGGTCGAGGGGCATTTAGGTTGTTTCCCGGTTCTGGCTATGACAAACAAAGCTGCTACGAACATAGTTGAGCACATGTCCTTGTGGCACGATTGAGCATCCTTTGGATATATACCCAAAAGTGGTATTACTGGGTCTTGAGGAAGGTTGTGTCCTAATTTTCTGAGAACTCGCCACGCTAACATCCAAAGGTGCTGTACCAGCTTGCATTCCCACCAGCAATGCAGAAGTGTTCCCTTTTCCCTATTCCCCACAACCTCTCCAGCATAAGTTGTCATCAGTGTTTTTGATTTGGGCCATTCTTACAGGTGTAAGATGGAATCTCAGAGTTGTTTTGATTTGTATTTCTCTGATGACTAAGGATGTTGAACATTTTCTTAGGTGTCTTTCAGCCATTTTAGATTTCTCTGTTGAGAGTTCTCTGTTTAGGTCTTTACTCCATTTTTTTTTATTAGATTATGTGATCTTTTGGTGTCCAATTTCTTTTTTATTTATTTACTTATTTTTTGATTTTCGAGACAGGGTTTCTCTGTAGCTTTTGGTTCCTGTCCTGGAACTAGCTCTTGTAGACCAGGCTGGTCTCGAACTCACAGAGATCCTTCTGCCTCTGCCTCCCGAGCGCTGGGATTAAAAGCGTGCGCCACCACCGCCCGGCTTGGTGTCCAATTTCTTGAGTTCTTTGTATATGTTGGAGATCAGACCTCTGTCTGATGTGGGGTTAGTGAAGATCTTTTCCCATCCTGTAGGCTGTCGTTTTGTCTTGTTGACCATGTTCTTTGCTTTACAGAAGTTTCTCAGTTTCAGGAAGTCCCATTTATTAATTGTTTCTCTCAGTGTCTGTGCTGCTGGGGTTATATTTAGGAAGTGATCTTCTGTGTCAATGCATTCAAGTGTACTTCCCACTTTCTCTTCTATGAGGTTCAGTGTGGCTGGCTTTATGTTGAGGTCTTTGATCCATTTGAACCTGAGTTTTGTGCATGGTGATAGATATGGGTCTATTTTCATTTTTTTACATGTTGATATCTAGTTATGCCAGCACCACTTGTTAAATATGCTTTCTTTTTTCCATTTGATATTTTTTGCTTCTTTATCAAAGATCAGGTGTTCGAAGATGTGTGGATTGATATCTGGGTCTTCTATTCAGTTCCATCGGTCCTCCTGTCTGTTCTTATGCCAGTACCAGGCTGTTTTCAGTACTGTAGCTCTGTAATAGAGTTTAAAGTCAGGGATTGTGAAGCCTTCAAAAGTTCTTTTATTGTACAGGATTATTCTGGCTATCCTGGGTTTTTTGCTTTTCCATACAAAGTTGAGTACCATTCTTTCAAGGTCTTTGAAGAATTTTTCTGGGGTTTTGATGGGCATTGCATTGAATCTGCCTTTTCAATTTGTATCCCATTGGTCTTCTTTAATTATCTTATTGCTCAACTAGAACTTTAATGTATATTGAATAGATACAGAGAGAATAGGCAACCTTATCTTGTTCCTGATTTTAGTGGAATTGCTTTGAGTTTCTTTCCATTTAATTTGATGTTGGCTATTGGCTTGCTGTATATTGCCTTTATTGTGTCTAGGTATATCCCTTGTATCCGTGATCTTTCCAAGATCTTTATCATGAAGGGATGTTGGTTTTTGTTAAAGGCTTTTTCAGCATCTAATGAGATGATCATGTGAGTTTTTTTTTCCTTTCAGTTTGTTTATATGGTGGATTACATTGAAAGATTTTTTTAAAATATTTATATATTATGTATACAATATTCTGTCTGTGTGTATGCCTGCAGGCCAGAAGAGGGCACCAGACCTCATTACAGATGGTTGTGAGCCACCATGTGGTTGCTGGGAATTGACCTTTGGAAGAACACGCGATGCTCTTAACCATTGAGCCATCTCTCCAGCCCCTGTGGCTTTATTTTAAACTCTTCTTTTATTTTTAATTTTTGGCTTTTTGAGACAGGGTTTCTCTATGTATCTTTGTCCTGGAACTCACTCTGTAAACAAGGGTGTTCTTTTTTTGTGGGGGGGGGGGTCCAGATAGGGTTTCTCTGTGGTTTTGGGGCCTGTCCTGGAACTAGCTCTTGTAGACCAGGCTGGTCTCGAACTCACAGAGATCCGCCTGCCTCTGCCTC
>NW_004949108.1:3700193-3702167 GCF_000317375.1 Microtus ochrogaster | reverse complement strand
GCTCTTAACCTCTGAGCCATCTCTCCAGCCCACATTGACAGATTTTTGTATGTTAAACAATCTCTGCATCTCTGGCATGAAGCCTTCTTGATCATGGTGGATGATCTTTTTGATGGGTTCTTGGATTCAGTTTGTATTTTATTGATTATTTTTTGCATCACTGTCCATGAGGGATATTGGTCTGCAGTTCTCTTTCTTTTTTTTTTTCTTTTTTTTTTGGTTTTTCGAGACAGGGTTTCTCTGTGGTTTTGGAGCCCGTCCTGGAACTA
Source organism: Microtus ochrogaster (assembly GCF_000317375.1). Taxonomy (NCBI): domain Eukaryota; kingdom Metazoa; phylum Chordata; class Mammalia; order Rodentia; family Cricetidae; genus Microtus; species Microtus ochrogaster. Next base: position 3,701,898 of record NW_004949108.1, on the reverse strand, counting down.
GCTCTTGTAGACCAGGCTAGTCTCGAACTCACAGAGATCCGCCTCCCTCTGCCTCCCAAGTGCTGGGATTAAAGGCGTGCGCCACCACCGCCCGGCTGCAGTTCTCTTTCTTGAGTCTTTGTGTGGTTTGGGTATCAGGGTGACTGTGGCCCTCATAAAATGGTTTTGTCAGTGATCCTTCTGTTTCAAGAATGTGGAACACGTTGAGAACTGGTTTTAGCGCTTCTTTGAAAGCCTGGTAGAATTCTGTGCTAAAACTGTCTGGTCCTGGACTTATTTTGGTTGGGAGACTTTTAATGACTGCTTCTATTTCCCTAGGGGGTTATAGGTCTATTTAAATTGTTTATCTGGTCTTGATTTAACTTTGGTAAGTTATACCTATCAAAAATTTGTCCATTCCCTTTAGATTTTCCAGTTTTGTGGATTATAGGTTTTTGAAGTATGATCTAACAATTCTGACTTTCCTAGAAGTCTGTACATCCCTCTTATTGTCTCTGATTTTGTTAGTTTGGTTATTCTCTCTGCCTTTTAGTTAGTTTGGATAAGAGTTTGTCTATCTTGTTGCTTTGCTCCAAGAACCAACTCTGTTTCATTGTTTCTTTGGATTGGTCTCTTTGTTTCTATTTTATTGATTTCTGCCCTGAGCTTGATTATTTTCTACTGTCTACTTCTGTTTGGTGCATTTGCTTCTTTTTTTTTTTTCCTAGAGCTTTCAGGTGTGCTGTTAAGTTGCTAATGTGAGATCCCGTCTACATTCTTTATGCAGGCAGTTAGTGTTATGAAGTTTCCTCTGAACACCACTTTCATTGTGTCCCATAGGTTTGGGTATTTTGTACATTCACTTTCATTGAATTCTAGGAAGTCTTTAATATTTCTTCCTCGACCCAGTGGCAGTTTGGTAAGAGAGTTGTTCATTTCCACAAGTTTGTAGGCTTTCTGTTTCTATTGTTGAAATCTAGCTTTAATTCATGGCGGTCTGGTAGGATGTGGGGGTTCTTTCACTTTTCTATCTTTTGAGACTTGCTCTGTGAACAAGTATGTGGTAATTTTGGAGATTGTTCCATGAGGTGCTGAGAAGAAAGCGTATTCTTTTGTGTTTGGATGCTTGCAGTTCCATTTCATTCGCAATGTCTGTTAGCTCCAGTATTTCTGTTTAGTTTTTGTCTGGATGATCTGTCCATTGGTGAGAGTGGGGTATTGAAGTCTCTCACTATCAATGTGTGAGAGCTAATGTGTAATTTAACCTTTAGTAGTATTTCCTTTATAAACATGGGTGCCCTTGTGTCTGGGGCACAGATATTGAGAACTGAGATGTCTTCTTGGTGAATTTTTCCTTTGAGTATGAAGTGTCTTTCCTATTCTCTTAATTTTAGTTCAAAGCCTACTTTGTTAGACATTAGAACAATTATACTAGCTTGCTTCTTGGGACCATTTGCTTGCAATGTTTTTTTCAATTTCTTGCTCTGAGGTAATGTCTATCTTTGTTGAGGTGTGTTTCTTGTATGCAGAAGGATGGATCTTGTTTTTATATTTATTTTGTTAGCCTGTGTCTTTTTATTGGGGATTTGAATCTATTGATATTGAGATATATCAATGATCAATGATTGTTAATTCCTCTTATTTTGTTGTAGTTGGTGGTGGTTTTGTGTGTGTGTGTGTGTGTGTGTGTGTGTGTGTGTGTTTTGGTTATATTGGTATGAGATTT
>NW_004949108.1:3692948-3699823 GCF_000317375.1 Microtus ochrogaster | reverse complement strand
TTTTTTTTTTTTTTTTTTTGGTTTTTCGAGACAGGGTTTCTCTGTGGCTTTGGAGCCTGTCTCCTGGAGCTAGCTCTTGTAGACCAGGCTGGTCTAGAACTCACAGAGATCCGCCTGCCTCTGCCTCCCGAGTGCTTCTTGTTAACTCTTATAACTTATATTAGCTCATTATTCTTGTCTATGTTAGCCATGTGGCTCGGTACCTTTTTTTTTTTAAGCAAGGCAGTCACATTTTGCTTCCTCTGAGGCTGGGTCATCACTGCAGACTGCTTTACTCTTCCCAGAATTTTCCTGTTCTCTTCATCCCATCTCTACTTCCTGCATGGTTGTCCCGCCTATACTTCCTGTCTGGATACTGGCCAATCAGCATTTAATAAACAAGTACAAAAAACAAATGTTTACAGAGTAAAACCATTGTCCCACAGCAATCCCCCCGTTTTTTTTAAGAACAAGAACTCTGAATCTAATATCCTTTGTTTAGCTTTTTTCCTGACCATTATCCATAACAACTGTAATCAACATTCTAAACAAAGGAAAACATCCATAGTCCATTTTTTGGGAATGTGGTCAAAGTTTTTCAGGCTACTTCCTACTGAATTGGGGTGCTGATAATCTTATGGGGACCTAAAGAAAATTTAGAATTATGATCCTGGAGTATCCTATGAGGCTTGATCATCTCAACTAGCAGTCTTGAGGCTGTTCTGGATGTAGAACTCAGACATCTGGGCTATCGGCTCCTGTCGGAGATTTCTCAGGGGGTCTTCTTGATCAAACCTTATTTGTCTTAGTCCAGAATAAATCCATAGCCTCTCATTTTCTGTGGAAACAAAAACAAAACCTCTTCTCCAAGGTAACATATCTTTTGACTTCAATTTTGAAGTCAAGGCATTTACAAAATATTTGTTTTATTAATGCAGCAGCATTTATATTTAAATGTCTTTTAGCAGCTATTGCTCCTTCCTTAGCTGTCAAGCAATTGAAAGAGAACATAATAACATACAATATTCAGATTCTGTGTGTGTTTTCCATTTTTATGTGGCTTTATTTTATTTTATTTATTTATTATGTATACAATATTCTGTCTGTGTGTATGCCTGCAGGCCAGAAGAGGGCACCAGACCTCATTACAGATGGTTGTGAGCCACCATGTGGTTGCTGGGAATTGACCTTTGGAAGAACACGCGATGCTCTTAACCATTGAGCCATCTCTCCAGCCCCTGTGGCTTTATTTTAAACTCTTCTTTTATTTTTAATTTTTGGCTTTTTGAGACAGGGTTTCTCTATGTATCTTTGTCCTGGAACTCACTCTGTAAACAAGGGTGTTCTTTTTTTGTGGGGGGGGGGGTCCAGATAGGGTTTCTCTGTGGTTTTGGGGCCTGTCCTGGAACTAGCTCTTGTAGACCAGGCTGGTCTCGAACTCACAGAGATCCGCCTGCCTCTGCCTCCCGAGTGCTGGGATTAAAGGCGTGCGCCACCACCGCCCGGCAACCAGGCTGTTCTTGAACTCACAGAGATCCACCTGCTCTGCCTCCCAAGGGCTGGGATTAAAGGTGTGTGCCACCATACCTTGAACTCACAGAGATCTGTCTGCCTCTGCCTCCCAAGTGTTAGGATTAAAGATGTGTTCCACCACACCTTGAATTCAAAGAGGTCTGCCTGCCTCTGTTTCCCAAGTGTTGGGATTAAAGGTGTGTGCCACCACACCCAACTACTCTTTTTCTTTTTTCTTTTAAGGACCTTAACCTTTCTTCTTTTCTCTCCCAAGTCTACACATATTTTTAAACACTGTAAACTGTTTAGAGGCTTTTTCTTCTGAAACTATCTTTACTGCGTCTATCTTTTTCTGACCACATGAGTCTTTAATTTGCTAAATGATATGGCTAGGATTAAAGCCATGGCTTTGACAACTGGATCCAGTCCATTCCTTAGCTTTATGAGATTTCAGCCTCATGGCAGATACCGGCTGGAGCCATGTTTATTACCACAACTCTATGGCATTTCAAGATCCCTGCCACCACCAAAAAGCATGCAGTCAGCTTTGCATCAACACCATTGAAGTGTTTTGTGGCCGAACATCTTTAAAAAGTGCTGCAAGGTTTTGCAGCTAAAGCTGAGTCAGGAAGCCTATCTTAAATGAGAGTGCTTGCCTCTAGCAAGCAGAGCCCACCCGAGAAAGTATTGCTATCAAGAAGCCATACTTGTGGTGGTGCACACCTTTAATCCTAGCACTTGGGAGGCAGAGGCAGGCAAATCATTGTGAGTTCAAGGCCAGCTTGGTCTACAAGAGCTAATTCCAGGACATGCTCCAAAACTACAGAGAAACCCTGTCTTGAAAAACCAAAAAGAAAAAGAGGAGGAAGGAGGGAGGAGGGAAGAAAGAGGGAGGAGGGAAGAAGGAGGGAGGAGGGAAGAAGGAGTCTGGATTTGGAGTGAGTATAGGTCTAAGTGCCAATTTCTGATATGTCTTTGTTGAATGGGTGCATTCTTCACTGGTCTTCTGGCTGTAGTGGTCTGTGGTTGAGTTAGAGGGTCTCTATCTGCATTGGGGCTGGACTTTTGATGGTCTGGACAGCCCTCTGGATCTGCAGGGGGTTGCTACCCAGGTTTGGGGCTGGAATTCTGGCTGTGTGCACAACCTCTGGTCTGGCCAGGGTGCTCTGGGGTTCAGGATGCTGGCCTGACTTCTGGTGAGGTAGAAGGTGTCTGCCTTCTTTTCAGGGAGCTGGTATAATCTCTGGTGGGGTAGGAGGTTTTCAACAGGGTTGGAGGGCAGTCTTACCTGGGCTATAATGGAGTAGGAGGCTTCCACCAGAGGTGTGGGCTTGGGATATGGTGACAAGGAGAGAAGGGGCTGTTGGGGTTATGCTGGGTGGGCCCTGGTGGGGAGAAGAGGTGGTCTTAAGTGGGGTTCAGAATGCCGGTTTGGCCTCTGGTGTGGTAGGAGGCTTCCACCAGAGCCTGTATTTCTTTCCTTGTTGGTTTTTCAAGACAGGAGTTCCCTATGCAGCCCTCACTGTCTTGGAACTTGCTCTGGGACCAGACTTTCCTCTAACTCAGATCCTCTTGCCTCTGCCTTCTATGTACGGGGATCAGAGGCATATGCCACCACTGCCTAGCTGACCTTAAGTGTTTCTAAGGTGCAGCCTGCTGGGCATTCATACTTGATAGCCAAGGTACTCTGTTTGGGAGAAGGCAGAAAACGCTGGGCTGAAAGTCTGGGCAGGAGCGTGCCTCTACTAGGTGGCCCATGTGGTAAGCCCTGGGCTGCCTGTGTTGTGGCCTGTCTTGGCAGCTCTGCATGTTCATCTCTGGGTATATAGGCAGGAAGGGCCATATTTAGCAAATAAAATCTAAGATAATGTCTGGACCCTATTCAAAGACCTTATTTGTGGTTGTGAGTCTTGAGCACCAAGATCCTGGCCTTGGCTTCTGGCTACTACAAGTTAGGTGCTCCCATGGGCCTCAGCATCCCCATCAGTCAGACGGCAGGGGAAACAGAAAGTGGCCAGGCTCTAGGACCAGGTTCCCGATAGCTGTGCAGCCCTGGGCAGTCTTCCCGATCATAGCCACCAGGGGGCAGCAGCACCTAGTGTTTAAAATGTAGCTAGACAGCGAGGGGCTGAGCTCTACTCTGAAAAAAGGTTCCACGCCCGACTTGTTCCAGGCACTTTTCCAGAGTCGCCCAAACTTCACCTCTACCTCAGGCTGTAGCACCTCCAGGGACAGACCAGCGGGTCCTCTTCAGGCTCCTTTTCTCTATCTCTTTGCCTGTCCCTTCAGTGAGTAATGCCTGCGGCTGTGGTGGCTTCCTGAGGTATCCCTGTGCCCACACCGCGAGACACCCTGCATGCAGATCTGACCTACATATCCCCAAAGTACCTTGAGGGTGGGGTCGAGAGATTTGTGTGTCACAGTGCAGCTGTTTCAGGTAAATGACTGTGAGCCAGAGTCAGAGCCCACCTAGGCTCTCTTCTCTGCATACCGCCCCCCCCCATACTTCCTACCCACTCCCATCTGCAGTACCCAATGCTCTCCTTACAGCCACACCCCTGTAGAAGTCAGGGTCTTGTGGAGATGGGCCTGGCAACCACTAGCTATCCCTCAGTCCCGCTCTTGAGAGCTTGAGGTCGGGCCCTGCCTCTGGGCACCTCATCTGCCCTAGGATGTCCGTGGACTGCTCAGTACTTCAGTTCTCAGAACACACAGCTCCCGAGGAGAACAGTCGTCACGTGACTCGTTCACAGCTCATCACACGCGGAGCTCGCAGAAAACTGAAGCTCTTGTTGGCACTGCGGTGCTTTTGAGTAGGGACACAGGAAATCTTGCTTGGCAAGGAAAATTACAGGTCCCTCCGCGGTGTAAAAGAAGCCGCACAACCTGGGACAAAGGGCTGAGGTGCCTACTTAACATATCAAAGCGGACCTGGCTGCCAGGTTCTCCCAGCATCCCTCAGGGTCTACTATCTGTTTCAGGGTCCTCCTGCTTGTCATACCCCGCCTGCTATCCTAGACTTCTCCAGCCCAGAGGCGCTGCTGCCTCTCCCCCAGCTGCTACCCTGTATAATCAAACCATGTTGCTTACCTGTTTGTCTTTTGTGTTCCTTTCTTCTGTCTTAGGGCCTCCTGACTGATGCACTTAGTTCCCCCCTCCTCTCTCCCCTTACCCTTCCCTTCGGGGTCATGTCCACTCTCCCAGATGTTCCCACTTTTAGCTATGTCTCCATTTTATCTACGATACCTAGGACCAGTCATGTCCTTTCTCTCTCTTTTTTTTAATTCAACAGCCACTAGACCCTTATCCCTCCCCAGATGCCTGCACAGGACAGCAGATGTTCTGGGGGCCCAGAGGCCTTTCTGAGGTGGTACCTCCCACCCCACAAGTGTTTGCGCCCAGGCTGAAGAGCCTGTTAGGGGATCCCTGTCGAGCGGAAAACTTGGATGAGAGTTCAAGGTTCATTCTGGGTCTTCCTCTCTGGTGGGCTGGGCTTCTCAGCATCATCTTTTGGGCCTACTTCCCTCTTCGTTCTAGGCAGCAGCCGCCTGCTTACCTGAGGAACCACACTGATTGAATGAGTTCCCGATGGGGCAGTGTCTACTAGGATCCTCATACTCTGCATTTGTATGCAAGTTTTTTTTTTTTTTTGTAGCCAGTTTCTTCCTTCTTGGTTTATTTCCCCCTTGTCCCACCCACTCCATATAAGGTCTTATTCATGGAGTCAGCAAGTAAGTAGCCTTGGATGGCCTGGCCCTTATATGACTAACCTGTCCTCTAACTTCTGGCAATTCTCCTGCCTTAGGTTTCCAAGTACTGGGACTAGACATAAATCACTATACTGGTGTGCGGGTGTGGTGTGTGTGTGTGTGTGTGTGTGTGTGTGTGTGTGTGTGTATAGAATTTGCTCTTTATCTCGAGATGGACACTGGCCTTGCCTTGCCTTCAGGCTTGAACTGGAATCACACTGTTGGCTCTGGGTTGCTGAATGACAGGGCTGAAGATATCTTATGGTCGTCTTGTCTCCTCTGTCACCTTCACTGCATCGGCTACACACAGCCGGGTAGCGAATGAACGGATTAACCCGCCCACCCATCGCTCCATCCTCCGTTCATCTTTCTCATCTATCACATTGACTATGGATTTTTTTTTTTTTTGTCAACTTGGTACAAGTTGGGGTTGTTTGGGAAGAGTGGACATTAGCTGAGATAATGCTTTCATCAGATTGTCTGTAGGTGTGTATGTGGGCCATATTTTTGCTTAATGATTGATGTGGGAGTGCTCAGCCCACTGTGGGTGGTGCCATCCCGAGACTGGCAGTCATAGATGGTGTAAGAAGGCAAAGTGAATAAGCCAAAAGGAGCAAGCCAGTAAGCAGCATTCCTTCAGGGTCTCCACCTCCAGGTTCCTGTTCCCATTAATTCCCGACATGATGGATTATAAACCATAAGAAGAAATGAACCCTTTCCTCCCTGAGTAGCTTTCGGTTATGGTGGGGGTATTGCTATGATAGACCTGACCACATTGGTTGGGGGGAGATTGTTAAAGTGTTGGAAGAATTCATGGGGTACTCAAAGCTTAATGGGGGTTCTCGGGGAGTGTAGAGATTAATAAGGCCTGGTTTAGGATGCTTCAGAGGGAAGCGAAGACCCTAAGAGGCCGTTTCTGCGATACTGCTTTGTGTTCAGAACCCGTGGTTCTGGCAAGAAGGGATTGAGAAGCTACGGTTAACTAGACACCAGCACCTCTGAGGCAAACTGCTGCTTCCCTGGGACAACACTGCCCAGCTCTGATTTAGAAGAGGCCAGCATTTTGCTGAGGTGAACTCTGCTGGGAAGTGTTTCCTTGGGGTCGAGCATGTAGAAGCTGGGTCCAGTGTGGGGAAGGCCGTGTGCATCTCAGGCTGGCCGCTGAACTTGGTGATATGTTTTCCATATGGTAGTAATTTGGGCTGCAGGAAACTGCAGGGTTGAAGGCACCGTAGAGAGAAACTGAGGCTCGGCACCACGTAGCAGGGTTGGAGTTCCTGAAGAGAGGCCAAGAGATCATTCATTGGTAGAGGGGCAGCCTCGTTGCAGAGGACTGCTCTGGGACAACGCTCTTGTACCCTGTAAAGATTTGTCACTTGTGCTGGGTTAATAAAACAGATTGGTCAGTAGCTAGGCAGGAAGTATATGTGGGGTGATCAGACAAGAAGAATTAGATAGCAGAGGAAGCAAGATGAAAATGCCTCATGTTGGCCGGGCGGTGGTGGCGCATGCCTTTAATCCCAGCACTTGGGAGGCAGAGGCTGGCGGATCTCTGTGAGTTTGAGACCAGCCTGGTCTACAAGAGCTAGTTCCAGGACAGGCTCCAAAACCACAGAGAAACCCTGTCTCGAAAAA
>NW_004949108.1:3685969-3692848 GCF_000317375.1 Microtus ochrogaster | reverse complement strand
AAAAAAAAAAAAAAAAAAGAAAATGCCTCATGTGGCTAAAAATAGATAAGAATTATGGGCTAATTTAAGTGTAAGAGCTTGTTAATAATAAGCCTGAGCTAACAGACCAGTTTTATAATGAATATAAGCCTCTATGTGTTTCTTTGTGATTAAATGGCTGTGGGACCATGTAGGACAGGAACCTCTGTCTACAGTGTGCTCTTTTGGCACACTAGATTTTAGATCTGTCAAGGACAGTGGCAGATGCAGGGTGGACCCAGCCTGAGTCCATGAGAGGAGCTGTTTGTGTGCTGTGGTGCCAGAATTAGAGCCACTTAAGCCCTTTGGAGTCCAGAAGATTGTAAGTTCCAGATGATAGATATTGAGGTATTTACACTTCTGGACTGGAGTTTTACTTTGATTTAATTGTGGCTCTTCTTCCCTCTTGAGTGAGAAAGTATTTAACTTGTTTTTGACTTATGTAGGAACCTATGGCTAAAAGATTTGGGTTTTTTTTTAATTGATATTTATTGAGCTCTACATTTTTCGCTGCTCCTCTCCCTGCCTCTCCCCTCTTCCCTTCAAACCTCCCCCAAGGTCCCCATGCTCCCAATTTGCTCAGGAGATCTTGTTTTTTTATACTTTCTACTTCCCATGTAGATTAGATCTATGTAAAGTCACTTTTAGTGTCCGTATTTTTGTACCTTTTTTTTTTTTTTTTTTTTTTTTGTTTTTTCGAGACAGGGTTTCTCTGTGGCTTTGGAGTCTGTCCTGGAACTAGCTCTGTAGACCAGGCTGGTTTCGAACTCACAGAGATCCACCTGCCTCTGCCTCCCGAGTGCTGGGATTAAAGGCGTGCATCACCACAGCCCGGCTGTGTCCGTATTTTTGTCTAAATTTTCTGGGATTGTGGTTTGTAGGCTGGCTTTCTTTGCTTTATGTTTAAAAACCACCTATGAGTGAGTACATGTGATAATTATCTTTCTGGGTCTGGGTTACCTCACTCAAAATGTTTTCTAGCTCCATCCATTTTCCTGCAAAACTCAAGCTGTCATTTTCTGCTGTGTAGTACTCCATTGTGTAAATGTACCACATTTTTCCTTATTCATTCTTCAGTTGAGGGGCATCTAGATTGTTTCCCAATTCTGGATATGACAAACAAAGCTGCTATGGACATAGTTGAGCACATGTCCTTGTGGCACAATTGAGCATCCTTTGGATATATACCCAAAAATGGTATTACTGGGTCATGAGGAAGGTTGTTTCCTAATTTTCTGAGAACTCGCCACACTAACATCCAAAGGGGTTGTACCAGCTTGCATTCCCACCAGTAATGCAGAAGTGTTCCCTTTTCCCCACAACCTCTCCAGCATAAGTTGTCATCAGTGTTTTTGATTTGGGCCATTCTTACAGGTATAAGTTGGAATCTCAGAGTTGCTTTGAATTGCATTTCTCTGATGACTAAGGATGTTGAACATTTCCTTAAGTGTCTTTCAGCCATTTTAGATTCCTCTGTTGAGAGTTCTCTATTTAGGTCTGTACTCCATTTTTTTTTTATTGGATTGTGTGATCTTTTGGTGTCTAATTTCTTGTTCTTTGTATATTTTGGAGATCAGACCTCTGCCTGATGTGGGGTTAGTAAAGATCTTTTCCCATTCTGTAGGCTGTCATTTTATCTTGTTGACCGTGTTCTTTGCTTTACAGAACTTTCGGGTTCAGGAGGTCCCATTTATTGTTTCTCTCAGTGTCTGTGCTGCTGGGGTTCTATTTAGGAAGTGGTTCCCTGTGCCAATGTGTTCAAGTATACTTCCCACTTTGTCTTCTATGATCTTGTTCTTTGTATATTTTGGAGATCAGACCTCTGCCTGATGTGGGGTTAGTAAAGATCTTTTCCCATTCTGTAGGCTGTCATTTTGTCTTGTTGACCATGTTCTTTGCTTTACAGAACTTTCGGGTTCAGGAGGTCCCATTTATTGTTTCTCTGTGTCTGTGCTGCTGTGGTTCTATTTAGGAAGTAGTTCCCTGTGCCAATGTGTTCAAGTGTACTTCCCACTTTGTCTTCTATGAGGTTCAGTGTGGCTGGCTTTATGTTGAGGTCTTTGATCCATTTGGACTTGAGTTTTGTGCATGATGATAGATATGGGTCTATTTTCATTTTTCTACATGTTGATATCCAGTTATGCCAGCCCCACTTGTTAAATATGCTTTCTTTTTTCCATTTGATATTTTTTGCTTCTTTATTAAAGATCAAGTGTTCAAAGATGTGTAGATTGATATCTGGGTCTTCTATTCAGTTTCATTGGTCCGCCTGTCTATTCTTATGCCAGAGATTTGGGATTTTTTAAAGAGAACTTGGACATTCAAAGTGTTAAAAGTTTTAAGGATTCTTGGGACTTTAAATGCTGAAATGTGTTTTATATAGTGATACTGATATTAACATAAGGTCTTGGGAATTAAAATATGAAAGCTTGTAGTTTAATAGTGATGTATTTGTGTCAAGTTGATAAGGAGTCAATTGTGCTGATTTGGATGTTTTGGTGATAGCCAGGCATCATCTGGGTAGAGGGGGCCCTAACTGAGAAAACCTCCATAGGTGTATCTGTGAGTCTGAGGTCAGCTCCAGGCCACTCAAGCCTACAGTGATAACATGCCTCAAAAAAACAAAACAGCACCTCCCTCCGTTTCCCCCCCCCCCAGCCCCGCAATCCAAAACCAAACAACAAAAACTGCCAAAAAAAACTCGATCAGATTGGCACGTAGGCAAGTCTGCGGGGCATTTTCTTGAGTAGTGATTGACGTGGAGGTGCCACCCCATGGAAAAGGGTCCTAGGCAGGCCTGGGGTGTTGAGAAAGCTCAGCCATGACGAGCACATGCTACTCTTGCTTGCGTTCCTGCCCACACGGTGTTGGCTGCTGGACTATGATGTGGCGCTGTGGCTGAACTCAACCGTCTCTCCACGAGTTGCTTTTGGCCATCGGGTTTCATCACATCAATAGTGACCCTGGCTAAGACAGTGGGGGACACGGAAGGAGGCAGCGGCTGGCTCTCAATGGGTTCTGGGCACAAGAGGCGAACATCCCCATGGCAGACATAGGGATGGCACCAGATGAGGCTGAGAGCCCAGGTCTGCCTCCTCACAGTAGCACTGATGTCCCTGAGCCGCACCTGCTCGCTTGGACGTAGCGTCCCTGCTACCTTGATGATTAAATCAGAGTGGGGAGGAAGCGAGGGAGGCAGCATGCCACAGTCAGAAGTCAGACCTGCCAAGAACAGCCGTCCTTTATTTCACAGGTCTTTCTTGGCATTGGGCAGATACTGCCAAACAGGCAGAGAAGAGGTATAGACACAGTGGTGACTACGGGGTGCCCCAGGGGCTGTGTTCATTAACAGCTGGATGCCAAGGACCCATTTTTGCTAAAAATTGGAGAGGGGAGGAACCATGACGGGGTGCTCAAGGCAGAATAGGAAACGTGCAGGCCTGGGTTTATTTGATCACTTTAATATGCCAGACCAATCAACAGGAAGGACGGAGCACACACAGATATCTGTATTCGCAGCACGGAGGGCAGATGTTCATAGCCCTGGGCATGCATGTATCTCCTGTGGAATCGGGCAAATCGAGAATGCATAAATACCACAGCACAGGCAGACTTGAGGGGGTGGGGGGAACACAGGCCACAGGGGACCATGCTTCAAAGGCAGTCAGAGGCATTAAATACAGGGCCTACACATTACAGTCCACTTCACCGTACACGTAACTCATAGTAAAAGGAAGGAGACCACGGTATATACGTGCAAGCGGCTTTGGTCAGAGAAAATGAAAGAGGGAGGTGGAGCCATGCACTGGAAGGGCTTGCCTGTCTACTCCCCATCTTCTTCATCCCCACCCAGCCCACAAAGTCACCTGGGATCTCGTAAGACTCTGAAAAGTCCAGCCTGGTATCCGCGATAGCCTCCAGGCCCATTGTGGGCAGGGAGGTACCCGACAGCCAAGAACACTTGAACCCTTGGAAGTAACTGGCCTGGACTGGAGGGGAGGGACAATGAACTGGTCAGGTGTGGGGGAGCCGAGTTGGCCAGGCGGGTGTGATGTGCTGCCTGGACCCAGGTCCCGGGAGAGCAGGAGAGATCAGAGATCACGGAGGAATCCACTTTTGCAAGCAAAGCTGAAGAAGGCAGGACAAGCCTGTGTTTCTCCGCAACTGTCCCAAAGCCCATTCCCCTTAGAACTGGCTAGCGCTGCTGGGGTCGCACTGCAGCAACCGGACGATGGACGGGTCACTCTTGGCACCTTTGATGAATTCTTCCAGAGATAGCTTGCCTGGGGGTCAGAGCGGGAGAAGGGAGAAAGAGGATTAGCCCGTGCTCTTTTGTTTTTTTGAGCGTCTAAAGGGGATAGGACTTCAGGTCCGTCTGGACCCTTCTGGAAAATGGAAATGTCCACTCTCCATCCACTTCTAGGGCACTTGCAATTCTTTTTACATATGAGTACACACATTTATTTACAGACATGTCCTATGAGGCATACATGTGCTCTGAGGAAAACTTGCAGGACTCGGTTCTCCTTGCACCATGAAAATGTAGGTCCTGGGGGTCGAGCTCAAATCACCAGGTTTGGTAATGAACTCTGGGTCTGAATGAAGCTGCCAGCCCCACCTGGAGGCCTGGAGAATCAGGCACTGGGGCTGGGGCGGTTGAGGACAAACCATGAGTGCTGATCAAATTCCATTTCTGTTCCTAGGCTAAAATCCCAGGGGTGGTGACACATGCCTTTAGTTTAAGCACTCAGGAGGCAGAGATAGAGACAGGTGGGTCTCTGAGTTCGAGGCCAGCCTGGTTACAGAGTGAGTTCAGGGCAGCCGGGGCTACATAGATAAACCCTGTGTTTTGGTGGGGAGAGGGGATTTCCTGACCAAAAGCAACTTAGGAGAGGAGGGTTTCCTTGGTTTAGGTCTCAGCCCATCACTGCAGGAAGTCAGTCACTTTAAGGCCTCACAGGACAGAGAGCATGGGTACTTGGCTGCCTGCTGTCTCCTTTCACCTCACGGTCCAGCCCCACCCCTCCCGCCTAGAGAGTGGTGATGGGCCTTCCCATCTCAATTAACCATCAAGACATGCCCACAGGCTGACCAGATCTAGAGCAGGGCGGTTCTCAACCTTCTTGATGCTGTGACGTTTAATATGGTTCCTCACTTTGTGGACCCCCAACCATAAAAGTATTTTTGTTGCTACTTCATAACTGTTTTGAATTGTAATGTAAACATCTGATGGTCTTAGGTGACCCCTGTGAAAGGGCCATTTGATTCCCAAAGGGGTTGAGACCACAGGTTGAGAACTACTATTTTTTTTTTTTTTTTTTGGTTTTTCAAGATAGGGTTTCTCAGTGTAGCCTTAGCTGTCCTCTGTGAGGTCAGGCTGGCCTCGAACTCACAGAGATCCACCTGCCTCTGCCTCCCTAGTGCTGGGATTAAAGGCGTACACCACCATCCAGTGAAGAGAACCTCTGATCTTAATTATTCATTAATTAATTCCTCTTCTGAGCTGGGAGGTCGCAGAGCAGGCAGATCTCGGAGTTCAAGGCCAGTCTGGTCTATAGAGTGAGATCCAGGACAGCCAGAGCAACACAGAAATTTTTGTCTCTAAAAAACAAACAAAAAAAGATTCTCTTCTGGCCGGGCGGTGGTGGCACACGCCTTCAGTCCCGGTACTCAGGAGGCAGAGGCAGGTGGATCTCTGTTCAAGGCCAGCCTGGTCTTGGTCTACAGAGTGAGTTCCAGGACAGCTAGGCCATTACACAAAGAAACCCTGTCTTGAAAAACCAAAAACCAAACAAACAACCTTCAAAAAAATCCAGGTGGTGGTGGTGCACGCCTTTAATCCAGCACTCCAGGAGGCAGAGGCAGGTGGATCTCTGTGCAGTCACGGCCAGCCTGGTCTGGTCTGGTCTGGTCTGGTCTGGTCTACAAGAGCTAGTTCCAGGACAGGTTCCAAAAGCTACAGAGAAACCCTGTCTTGAAAAACCAAGAAAGGCCTGTTGTTGAGTTGGCAGTTAAAGCTAACCATCACAGTGCCTCCTACTGTAGACTCTGTTCAGTTCCAGGGGAGGAGAGTTGTAACTCCGCCCACCTTTACTGCCCTCCTATCTGGACCCAGCTTCCTGTAGCCCCGCCTCCTCCCTTCTAGAGCATTAGCAACTGGCCACCGGCTAACAGGAATGATTTCTCTGTCCAGTGGCTTCCGTAGGGAACTGGGACACGTACAGTCCCCACTGTCCACCATCCCCTCTGAAGCTGGCGAGATTCCTAGCCTTGACAATCAGGAACAGCCACAGCTTTTTATTAGAGTGTGCCATCCACGCGAAGTGAGCCATTGGCATGGTGCCGCTTTAGCCTCATACCCACGCAAGTGGGGTTCTCCCCATTTCGCGGGGAGGAAGGCCAAGCCTCAATATGGTGTGTCAGAATCAAAGCCTTGGAGCCATGATAGACAAGAGAGTGAAGCATGTTTTTTGAGACCAGCCCAGAGGCTGTCTGCTTTGTGTGTGTGTGTTTTGAAAGCATTTCCTCGCAGTCTGAAGAGCTTTCTGCTGTCTGCAGTTCCACGGCAACCTCGTGTCCTGCTGAGCGCCGGCCTCAGCTCACCTGCGCAGAGCACTCGAGGCCCGGCACGGCACTTTCCTGTGCATTAGCGTACCCTGAATCTCAGCACAACCTAGGGAGCCTTTTTTCCCTTAATGTTGCATTTCTTGGTGGAACAAAAGCCAATCAGTCGTGGCTCTACAAAGCCACAGACAGGCCGAATCAGCGCACCGCGAGCAGCTACCTCACCCTTGCTGGGGTCCTACAAGAAACAGTCAAGGCAAAGGAGGACATAAGCCACGTCCTCGTGGACTGCTCCCC
>NW_004949108.1:3671174-3685865 GCF_000317375.1 Microtus ochrogaster | reverse complement strand
TAGACCAGGCTGGTCTCGAACTCACAGAGATCCGCCTGCCTCTGCCTCCCGAGTGCTGGGATTAAAGGTGTGCGCCACCACCGCCCGGCTTAGAAATCCTTGTCTTGAGAGAAAAAAAAAAAAGCCCTACAAATTTGCTTATAGACAGATCTAATGGAGGCATTTTCTCAATTGAGGCTCCCTCTTCTCTGATAGCTATAGCTTGTATCAAGCGGACATGGAATTAGCCAGCCCACTTGTTAACCACCATGCCTGGCCAGCAGGTCATTTTCTTAATTAGTGATTGATGGGGGAGGGCCCAGATCATTGTGGGTGGTGCCATCCCCTACACTGGTGGTCCTGGGTTCTATAAGAAAGTAGGCTGAGCAAGCCATGGGGAGCAAGTCAGGAAGCAGCTCCCCTTCATGGCCTCTGTACCAGTTTCTGCCTCCAGGTTCCTGCCCTGCTTGAGTTCCTGTCCTGACTTCCTTTCATGATGATCTGCTATGTGGAACTATGGGCGAAATAAACCCTTTCCTTTCCCAGTTGCGTTTGGTCATAGTGTTTCATCACAGTAATAGTGAGCCTACCTAAGACAACATGCATGAAGCCTACAGCTCAGAGGGGCTAGGGACATGCCCATTGTCGTAAAGCCATAGGGAGGGCACCGGGTGCAGGGTAGACGTCCCTGACCCTGAATTCCAGTCTTCCTTCAGCACAGCTGAATCAAGTGGGAGGGGAAAGGGGCACAACAGGCTTAGGAAGGGGGCGGGGCCAGCTTGGGAGGGTCAGGGACGCAGAGAGCACGTCCCAAACACATCTGTGCCAGCAACAGGTGCACCCAAACATCCAGGGCTTGCCATCCCCCGGCCCCCACGTCCCTACCATCATTGTTTGTGTCCATCTGCCTGAAGATCTTGTCTGTTCGCTTCTCTGGCGTGGACTCGTCTTCGGGCATCTTCATCACGGAGGACACCATCTTGTAGATGGCCTGCAAAGGAGCATCCATGAGTATGCGCAGGAGTGCGAAGGACGGCACAGACGGGGCCGAACGCTCCCTCTCCATGGCGGGACCCTTCTCCGATCAGAACAAACCACAGAAACAAGATGCTGGGCAAAGAGTTGGAAAAGTTAGGCGGTGTTTAAGAGCACAGGATACAGCTCCGCTGGGATGGTGGAGTAACAGGACTCCTGGGCTAGGCGTGGGTGGGGATAGTATTTGAAAGGTACAATGGATCTGGGGGGCTGGGAATGCTGAGGGGGGAGGTCACGGGCAAATGCAGTAAGCCTGGCTCACCTGTGGGTCCTGCACCTGCAGATTCAACAAACTGCAGATGGGAAATATTCTGGAAAAAGAAATATGACTGGAGGTGCAGACTTTTTCTTATTCCCTAATAATACAGTGTATTATTAGCACCTGTACCTGCTGGGCCTAGCACTGCACACTTCTTTTTCCTTACTCATCTATTCCTTTATTTACTCGTGTGTGTGTGTGGAGATCAGAGACTGCTTGTGGGAATTGGACCGCTTGCCCTGTGTACGTCCTGGGAATCGAACTCGGGCTGTCAGGCTTGGCAGCAAGCACCTTTCCCTACAGAACCACCCCACTGGCCTGGACATAGAGATGATTTAAAGCACCAAGGCAGAAGGATGCAGGGGGTGCATGAGTATTGGTGCCATGCAGGACTTCCCACTTTGAGTTCTACAGGAGGCCCCGACCTACAGAGAAAGCTAAATTGTGTGTAAGTTATACATCTGTGTGCAAAGACACCCATGCAGAGGCCAGAGGGGAAATACTGGTATCCACCTCGTTCCCTTTTGTCTTTGACTGAACCCAAAGCTTGCTATTTTTTTAGGCAATCTGGGCAGCAAGCTTCTGGGACAGGACTCACCTGTCCCCTAGTTTTAGGGTTACAGACATGCTCACCCACTCCTGGCTTTTACATGGGTGCTGGGATTTGAACTCTGGACTTCATGCTTGGGCATCAAGCACTCTTACCCACTGAGCCATTTCCCCAATTGCTCTGAAAATTCTTAAGCAATCACTTATCTAAGCCTCAGATCTCATTAAAAGCAGAAAATGACCTGTTTTTATCGAATTGGAGGATAAGCCTGATTGACGAGCTCAGTGGGGGCCTGATGTCTAGCAAGTGATCGATGAAAGCTTGGTTTTTATCATTATTTTTTGCAAGGGTCTGCAGCCGTTTAGTGTACATGGGAGCAAGGGAACTGAGGAGTGAGCTGGTGTCATGGCGATCATAAAGAGTACAGGGCTGGGCATGGGGGTGCTGGCTGCCTGTGCTCCAGCTGGCCCTGCCAATGCTAGTACCTGAACTATCTCCAGCATCTCACTGCGGCTGATGTAACCATTGCCGTCCAGGTCGTACATGCTGAAGGCCCACTTGAGCTTCTGCTCCAGCTTTCCCCGAGAGGTCACACTCAGCGCGATGATGAACTCCCGGAAGTCGATGGTGCCGTCGCTGTTGGTGTCAAAGGTGCGAAAGACGTGCTCGGCGAACTTGGAGGCATCGCCGTAGGGGAAGAAGTTGGCGTAGATCTTCTTGAATTCATCCACCGTCAGGTGGCCAGTGGGACAGTCCTTGAGGAAGCCCTTGTACCACTCCTGCAGCTCGTGGTCGGTGAACTCCGTGTGCTCCCGCAGGTCCTGCAGGACTTCAGGCCGCAGCTTGCTGTTCTGCTTGCCCATGGCAGCTGGCAGTGGAGACTAAGCCTGCAAGACACAAGGTCTGGCTTCCTATCATATCCTACCACAAAGCTGGCTAAGCAAGGTTTCCTGTGTGTCCAGTGCCATGGGCTGGAGGAATTCAAGACCACGATTGTGCAAACTCTAACTTTGAGCATGTCTTGGACACCTCAGGTCAGAAAGTATACAATGGTTTTACACAACATGCCGGACAAGAGAACACTCCAGGAAGAAAGAAAGACCATCCTTTGGAATAAGACAAACCCTTCTGCTTATGAGCTTGGGCAAAAGGGCAACATAAACCCAACTCAGACCCTTTGCTCTGAATGGCTACATTTTCTCTTGGGGCATTTTGTGTGTGTGTGTGTGTGTGTGTGTGTGTGTGTGTGTGTGTGTGTGCATGCGCGCATTTCATGTCACAGATACACCTGCTAATGCCACATAGTAAATGATGCTTGGACAGGTGGGTAGTGATGGCCCATGTTCCCATCTAACACAGCTCGGTTACATTTATAGGCGGACTGACATCCATCCTAAGTGAACTCAGGGAAGAGTTAATGATGGCTGAGAGCGGTGCCTGGCTCTGGCCTTTGGAAGCTTTACTTCACTTACCAACACGCCTAACTCTTTAAGCAATGCTGCTTATCAACCCCATTCCTACCCAGATTGGCTGGGTGGAGTAGCGTTTCACGGGGACTCAAATATTCTTAATAGAGCTTTGAAACATTGGCAGGATGAGGCGGCTTCAGATCCTCCCAGACCCCATGCCCCCTGCCCACCATCGACCAGGAAAGGTCACCAGCCAACATCATGTTGTTTTTATGCCCAGAAGAGAGGCACCTGGAAATCCGTAGGGAGTCCCCGCTCTTTATCCTGCCTGAGATATTGCTCTAGCGGGGAGGATCTGGAATTAGCATCGATCGGGAAATGTCGGTCTGAATGTTAACAGTTGAAACAGGCCCCCGTGGACATCCAGGCCGGTGCTCCATCGGAAAGCCTTTTCCACTCAGTCTCCCACGAGGCCTACGTGTGAGATGCTGGGGGAATTTGCCGCTGGACACTAACACCGCTCTCACTTCACTTCCTCAATTGTGCTTTCTTCAGCAGTAACACAAGCGCAGGGCTCAGCCGGTTTTGAGGCGTATAAAGAATGAGTGTGGGTAGGTGTCCCCTTCCCAAGTCTCAAAGGAAACCACTCTGAACTGTTTCGAGGCTCGTGAATCCCAAACAATGTGTGCTGGATCCTGTTCAGGGGGATGAGACCCACACACTTCAGTATTGTTCGTCACATCTGTCCCCTTTCTTCACCTCCCTCCCAGGTTGTTGGCTTTGTATATACATGTTTTATTTTACTTATCTATATGACTATGACACCTTTAAATTTCCTTGTCCAACACAGACACCTTGATAGTGCCTTTGAAAACACACCCTCGCCTATACAGATAACTGGTGCCCACAAACATCTCAAACGTCCATTGTATCTTATTAAGAAATAGTTGTCTTTTGAGCTGACTGGTGGCACACACCTGGAATTCCAGAACTGGAGGGTGCAGGCAGGAGGGTCAGGAGTTCAAGGCCAGTCTGGGCTACCCGAGACAGAGCAAGTAGGAGAGCACTTGACAAATGTTGCCATTTGTGAGCGAGCACAACAAAGGCAGACATACCTGGGTCGGCCACCTCTGGAAGAACTTACTAGAAATGGGAACATTGGCTGAAGATAAGAGAGGGCTGGATAGATAGGAACCTTGAACGGTTTTGTGCTGTGTTTTCCTTTGTAATTTAGTTTGTTTATTTATTGATGTTTTCTGATATAGGGTCTCCTCTAGCTCAGGCTGGTCTCAAACTCACGACGTAGCTGAGTAATTTTTACACTCCTCATGCTCCAGGGGTCACAGGTATGTGCCACCATGCCTGGCTGTATCTGCAATTTTAAGAATGCTAAACTGTGTCCACGTTTTCTTTTTTTTTTTTCTTCTTCTTCAATGTTTTAAGAATATTTATTTGATGTGTATGATAGTTGTATTTCTACATATATGGCGTTTGTGCCTACAGGGGCCAGACTAGGAGGCCGGATCCCCTGGAACTAGAGTTACAGAAGTTGTGAGCCACTTTGTTGGTATTTGTAGTAGGGAACTCTGGAAGTGGGGTGTGTGGGGCATAAATAATATAAGAGGCCACGCCCAGGTGGGTGGGTAACTTAAAGGCTACTGGCGGTAGGGATTAGAAACTGAACTGAATTGGGGTCCTCAACAGCAAGAACCATCTCTCCAACCCGGCCCCTTAGTTTACACTGTCTATTCAAGAACAGCAAGAACCATTTCTCCAACCCGGCCCCTTAGTTTACACTGTCTATTCAAGGAACAAACACAAACACAAACAGGAGCCCAGCCTCTGTTCCTTGGCTGGGGTGTCAAGTCTAAGAACCTCCAGAATGACAGAACAGGACAGTCTAGGCTCAGCCCTGTCTGTGAGGACAGGGAACATGAGGGGGAAGTGGTGCTGGCTCACACCTTTAATCCCAGCACCCAGGAGTCAGAAGCAAGCAGATCTCTGAGTTCAAGGTCAGCTAGAGCTACACAGAGAAACCTTTTATCAAAAACAAAAACAAACAAAAAAAAGCAGAAGTAGGGTGCTGGAAGACCTCTTAAAGAGTCTCTCCCTGAGCCGGGCGGTGGTGGCGCACGCCTTTAATCCCAGCACTCGGGAGGCAGAGGCAGGAGGATCTCTGTGAGTTCGAGACCAGCCTGATCTACAGAGCTAGTTCCAGGACAGGCTCCAAAGCCACAGAGAAACCCTGTCTCGAAAATCCAAAAAAAAAAAAAAAAAAAAAAAAAAGAGTCTCTCCCTGTGATGGCTGAGTGCCAGATTCTTTCCTTTCTCTTTCTATCCTCAGTTCCCGGCTCACAGCCCCGCTTTGATAGGGGGTTTACAGCCCCCTCTTTCTGCTTCACCTACAGGTCCACCTTAAATCAGCCAACCTCTCCCTGGCTGATAACCAGAAGCTACATCCACATCTGCACAGGAGCCCACTGAGGCCACCTTCTCCAGCTGCAGGAGGACAGATGTGGTCACTGTCACTGAGGGGTCACAGCAGGTCTAAGGTGAGCACCCAGGTGAGGAGCCCACTACCCAGGGCTCTGAATCACCCCACCAGTCGGAGTAAGAGCACGTTGGGATTCTTTGGGAAGAGACAGCAATGCCCTAGTTTTATTGCGGGTGATTCATTTTGGAAACTCAATTAACAAGACGCACATAAAACTGAAGCCACACCGGAACATGGAAGTGGGGATAAGAATAGGGCCGATGACAATGGGAAGGCAGGGCACTTGGAGAGGGCTGGTCTAAAGAATCCCTAAAGCGGAGTCGGATAAGAGGTCTAAGAAGGAGCTGCCCAGGGGTCCTCTAGGAATAGGATTGGGAAGGGAGGTTGGGAACTGAAATATCCGGAGGAAAGGGCCCGAGAGGGTGGCTGCAAGGACGTCACTCTCACGGCGGGCCCTCAGTAAGCCCTCAGGCTTGAGACACAACTGTATGAAACAAGGTTAGCAGTGGGACCCCAGAGAACAGGGAAGAGGTTGGGGCCATAGGAGGTGAGAGGCAGGGAAGCAGGGTTGGACTGAGCTTGGGGTGGAGCTCCTGCTCAGATACTAATATTGGGGATAGCTGGTCCTAGACCCAGAGGAGCTGTGTGGCTACAAGGCCCTGGCCACTGAGCCATTCTCACAGGGAGACTTACAATGTGTCTGTCTCGGGACTAGGGTCCACTAGACACTTCACATATTAGATACATCCTGCTAACAAGGACGCTGACCCCCAGGGAGCTGCAGAACCTCTCATTCCAGCTTGCCTGGCTATGGGACTGTGTGGGCACCAGGGAGGGTAATGCGGTCCTAGCTGCACTGCTGTCACAGCCTGCCCAGTGCCTGTGGCTCCTCTTCCCGATCAGCCGCCCTACACAGCCTGGCCGCAGCCCCTTGGTTTCCAGCTCACGCGCTCAGCATCCCCTTGCCTCGTTGAACACACGCCACTGCTGTGTCGGTGATTTATCATCCTACGGATGCTACCAAAATGCCAAGCTCCTCACACCCGCTCTGTGAATGTCTGCAGAGAGGAAGCTACCATGCAGAGCCTCGGCATTTGCTGGAGGGACATGCTTGATTTCCAGGTTCCTTCCCAAGTATCCCAGAGGCAGCAGCTCCCGACCTCAGCGCTGTGCCTCTGCCCACCCTTCATCATCTTCCCGCTGTCAGGCTGCTTGGCAGAATGGGTGGGGTGCTTTGTGTTGGTTTGGGACACTCTTGCTATTGTGGATATGGTACACACACCCTTGCTTTCAGACTTCAATATTTTGGGGACAGGAAGGTCTTTAACAAAGCTCGCAACCCAGTAGAGCCCAAGTGGCCCTCTAGATGAAGGCTCAAAGATACGAGAGCCTCCAAATCATGCATCGGGGCTATTCCTGAGGCTCCGAGGCTCCAGGGATGTACAAGAGGGAAGAGGACCAGTCTGGGCCTCAGGACTAGCTCTGAGAAGATAATGGCTTTAAGTTCTGCTCCTGCATCCATATTTCTTCAAAGAAAGAGGTACCAATGAAAAGAAGTCTGGCTGTCTTAAGAACCCAGGACTGACAGCATAAGCCGTATGGATAAAAAGGAAGAGAGGGTAAGACTGGCCCCTTTCTGTAACTTCAGTAAAGAAGGGCACTAGACAAAGCCCCAGCTCTGGAGGACTTCACAGAGTAGAGTCCTCCCAACCTGCCAGGCCCCACTGTATCCACATGGACAAACACACATCACTGATGCCCAGCGCTGCTGAGATGCATGCATGTCCAGCAGCCAGCCAGCCTGAGTCATAGAAACCCTCAGCTCACGTGTGATCAGCGACAGTGACACCCCTCTGACTCAAAGGGGAGAAGGGTTCTGTACAGAGACTTGGGACAGAGGAACACAGTCAGAGAATGGGATAGCCGGAGCGCCGAAGCGATGGTAAGAGCAGACTCCCTGCAGCAAGAGCCCCACACCCATCCTTCCTGGCACGTGGAACCTTGGGCTGCTAAGACAGCTTTGGGTAGCTCTCCAGAGAAGCCCATGTTCCAGCGGGTGGGCAGGGCCTGACTCAGCGTTTCCCAGTCTTTCAGACTCTTGAAGAGAATCTTGAGTCACCTCGGGTTGCAGTCCCCCACTCTCTAGTGCCATGGGCTTCCACGGCATATTCCTTGGCAGAGAACTAGGTGGTTTACCTAGGAAGATGGCATTAAGAGTCAAAATGGAAGGCCAAAGAGGATGCTGGGAGATGATGGAGGCTCCAGGGAGGACTGGACAGAGATTCCAGCACAAGGGGTCTCACTCGGCTCAGCTGGGGGTTGGCAGAGCTGTCCCACTGAGGAAGACAGGAGATGCCTGTCCACACAAGGCAAGACCGTGGTCAGGCGGACTGTGACTAGAGCCAGGCTCCATCCTTTGGGCTGGACTCGATCCTGGGCCCCTTCCCTGCCAACAACCTGAATGGCAGTGAGTTTCCAAGTGCACTTAGACTGGTATCCGCTGAAGCTCCTGGCCAGCAAAGTGGCTGCCATAGCCACGTCACAAGATGGCCTCTTAATGCTCACTTCCACGAAACAGTTAAGTGGAGCCCACAAATGCTGGCAGCTTCACACTTACTTCCTGGCACTCATTCACAGCGCCTAACAAAGACCTGGATAAAATATTTAATACAAAAGACCTCATTTTAGCTCTCTTGGAGGCACTCAGGCGGCGGCAGCCGAGGATGTTAAATGGGCTCGGTGCCGCGCGCCCCATGACCCTCTGTTCTTCATTAAGCAACCGAGCCAGCCTTATTGATGTTCAGCTGTCTGGGAAAATACCTGGCAAAATACAAACCCTTCTGCAAGAGACAGAGCATCACTGTGGATGCTTCCCAGAAGGAGGACCCACCTAGCCCCGGCCATCAGATGAACCCAGGCTTCATTGATCAGACAGCCATGCTTTCATCTTTTAGGGGGTGAGGGATGAGGGTCCTCGGGAAGAACACTTCATATTAAAACACTTCATATTCTACTAGGGCTTCTAGCAGACAGACAGCAGCCTTCTTAGAGCGTGGAGGACATGGAGTCCAAATTGACTTCACCGTAATGGAAATTGGGGGAGGGAGCTAACAGTTCCTACACCCTCTCCCTGGGTCTCTGTTCTCTGTTCTGTTCTGCTCTCTCTCTCTCTCTCTCTCTCTCTCTCTCTCTCTCTCTCATTGTCTTTAACACACTGAACTGTGAAGTAAAGGAAAGTAAACAAGCAGCCGGGGAGCCCTATGAAAACGCAGGTCAATAAGCCTTGCTGATGGTGTCGTTCTGCTGATCGCCCAGAGAAGCCCTTGGGAAGCCAGTGCTCCAGTGTCCCATTAGCCACAGCTGAACGCTGGCTGAAAACACGAGTGGCAGTTCCCTCCACTGCTGAAAGTGCTCCCATCAGTCAGCCCGCTAAAGCTCAGGGCTGCTAGACAGACGCTGGAGGAAGATGGTGGGGATTGGGTACAAAATCCCGAGGACGTCAACTATGCTTTTCCGCATGGTGACCCGCAGATGAATGTTCCTCCTGTTGATGAGACCCCGTCTTGGGGGTGACTGTATTTTCCAGAACAACTTGGACCTATGTCCTGTTTTTCTCCAGATAGGAAGGCGAGACTCCAGCAGCCTGCGGCCCCCTGCTGTATTGCAGCTCTCGGCAGAGTGGCAATCAGCTGTCCTGATAAAGGTAACAGAAGATGCACTGAGGCCTGACGGACACTAGAGGGCACAGGATAGCAGAGTGACACCCGTTTCTATCTCCAAACCAGGCAAGACAGCATAGTGGGTCTAAACCATCAACCTGTGCTTCAGGACCCCTGTAAGATGTCAAATGACACCTTACAGGGGTCGCCTAAGACCATTCTGCATATCAGATATTTATATTATGATTCATAACAGTAGCAAAACTACAGTTATGAAGTAGCAACTGAAAGTAATTTTATGGTGGGGGGGTCACCATAGTACAAGGAACTATATTAAAGGGTTATAGCCTTAGGAAGGTTGAGAATCACTGTTCCAAACCCATACAGGCCTGCAGGGTAAAATATACAGGATTTGGGCCTGTTTGGAATATAATGGGTTAAATCAAGCAGGTTGTGGACATTGCTCATCCCCGTTTCTTTCCTCTTTCCATGTGGTTGTAGGAAAATCTCATATTACATATGCATATAGCTGTCCACTTCTGGTGGACAGTACCGGGCAGCACCAAGCGATGGTACTGACGACTCTGGAGCTAATGCCGCCAGACAGAGATTCTTTTCCCTGTCCATTAGCACCCTACGGTGTCCTGTGCTGCTTTCGCTCATGCTGATGCCATGTGTGAAAGATAATGTTTGCATCTCAGTCCTTATCAGGTACCACAGCCCTAGCTTGTGGGGACCTCTTAGGGAAGTCAGCCGCAAGGGACCTGAAGCCTGACCCCAGTCAGGAGGCAGAGGGCTACAGTAAGAGAGGCTCCTGCCTCTTCTAAGTGACAATAGTCACCCCCAGGTGAGATCTAGGGGAGGCAGGGTGTTGTGGGTACCCAGATGCAAAGTCAACCTGCCACCGGAGTCACAGAGCCAGGTCTCAGCTGGAGCCGCTCCAGGCCAGGGCTTGTCACTGCAAACTCTTCCTGACTCCTGAACCATTTCCCAGGGGCTCATACTCCCCACTCCCCCAAAGGGAGGCAAGGCCCAAGCCACCAACCCTGAGGAAACCTACATGTGGGAAGGGGAGAACAGAATCCTCCAAGTTGTCATCTCTTACACATACACACTGCGACACTTGGCCATCGTCACACACGGACGGATACATAAATGTCACCCTTAAACAGCTGAGGGGAAGGGTAATGTCAGAAAGAGAAAGGGGGCAGCTAGCGAGGCTGCGTGGGAAGCCCTCCATACAGGAAGTCCTACAGGGCTGTGCGACTCCCCCTCCCTTCCCCTGCAGTCTCTCACCTGAAAGACTCCACTGAGTTAGGGAACAGGAAGAGGTGGAGAAAGAAAAGGAAACTGCCACCACAACAGGAAGAGGGCCCTGTGGTGGCTTCTCCTCCTGGGTCACACCCACTCCAGCCTCCCAGGAAGCTCCTACTCCCCTACTAGCAGCCGCTCAGACACAAACAGCTCTCACTCCCTGGGGGGCAGGTTTCCCAGGCTCCACAATCACTGTCCTCAGCACTGCGATGGGACTTGCTACCTTTTCTCAGCACCTTGACTTTTAGGGCATCATTTGTTTGCTTTTCTCCCCATTAGACCCTACTAAGAATGTTTCAGCCCCAGGGCCTTTGCATGGACAGTCCTCCATCACGGCGCCCTTTCCTGTCTGTATCAGAGAATTTCTTCAGCATTGGGGCTGCTTCCTGGGGAAGCCTCTAGGATTCATGCACACATATGCACATGTATGCACACGCATGCATGTTTGCCCTATTAGCATGTGCAGAGCACAGAGCTTGACATCAGGGTGTGATTTCTTTTTCCTTTTTAAAAATAACTTTTTATTTCTATTCATGTGTATGTCTGTGGGACACATGCTCAGAGAGGTCAGGAGATGAGGTTAGAGCTCTGGAGCTCTAATTATGGGCAGCTTAAAACTGCAGCATATGAATGCTGGGAACCGAACTTGGGTTCTCTGAAAGAGCAGAACTTGTTCTTAGCCATGGACCTCTCTCCAGCTCCCGGGATGATTTTTACTTTTTTTTTTTTTGCTTTTCAATCCCTGTCTACCTTGCTGTGGTTTTGTTTCCCTCCCCTCAGCTCCACCTCACGTTTTTGAGTCGGGGTTCTCTGAACCTCGAGATGACTATGTGCTGTTTCGTCTAGACTAGCTGACCAGAAGGACCCTGGGGTCAGGCTCCCCCCTGCACCCCCCCACCCCGTCTCCATCCTCCAGTGCCAGGCTCACAGAGCATGGTACCGAGGAGGATGAAGAACTCTTCCCACCCTCCCAAGCGCTCCAGCACGTGTGACCTCCAGGATTAGGGACACAGGAATGTGAGGGACAAGGATGACAAAGTGGCCTCTTCAGATGTGCAGTTACAGAAGGCACATTCTGGTTTGGTCTTCTAGAAACCTCCACTCGCTGGCACAGACACAGCAGGGGAGACACTCAGAGGCCTGTGTCACTAGGAGATGGCTTACTAGTCAGATGTGGCTGTCCCTTCGATTGGACAACCCAGGTATGGGGTCCCAAGTAAGGCTTCCTGCTCCTTCCCATGAGGTTATCATCAACCAAGGGGCTCTGGGTGGTGGCTGGACTGCTTCTGCATGGGACCAGTGGGACATCTGGGCACTTAGTTACCAGCGGGGGGGGGGGGGTGGAGAGGGGAAGGCAAAGACCAGTGTGTAAGCACCAGGGCCAAATCTAGGGAGAGCATACCGCTCTACAGCATTTAAGAGCGGCCCTGTGAGGAAGTGACAGAATCTGGCTAACTAACGTGGAACACAACCAAGAATATGACCACCCCAGTCACACCTGGAACTAACTGGTAATGGGGAGAGCTGGAAAGACATGGAAGGTAAGGCATGTCCAGCCCCCGACTTTCCTTTCTAATGGCCAGCTTTATAGAAAAGAAACCTTGGCGGATTAGGTAGTCAAAAAAAGCTCAGGACTCCAGCAATGCTCAACTGCATAGTGGAAGCTCAAGGCTGAGCCACAGGAACAAACACATCATATAGACACAGTCTTAAACTCTGTGAATCGTCCCGCCCCACAATCCTTGTTTTTGAGACAGGGTCTCGGGTATCCCAGGCTCGACTTGAACTGGACCTGAACTCCTGAGCCTCCTGCCTCCATTTCCCGAGGGTTGGGATTAGAGCCATGCACCACTGTATCTGCTTTGTGCAAGCATGCTACCAACAGCCCCAAGCCCAGCCTACTCTCCCTTCGCTTCTCCTGACAGCGTTTCTACACAGCCCAGACCAGCCTTGAACTTGAGAGCCTCCTCAGTCCACTGAGATCAGCGGTGCACAGCACGCTTGTGTGCTCTTTTGAAGGGCGTGTAAGACCGCAAGCTGGAGATGGGCAGAGACCTCGGTTTCCTCCCTCCAGCCCCTCTGCAGGTGGAAGCCTTGTGTAGTCAGTTCTGGTGGGAAGAAGCCAGCAGAGGCCTCTGTCTTGCTGCTCGGCACCCAGGCTCAGATCGGCACACCAGACTTGGTGCAGAAGGTTCTTTGGGGATCCTGGATCTGCTGTGGAAAGACTCACATATGGATTCCTGAATGGGTGGGATGATAGTTCATATCAACGATGCTCTGAGGCTGGAGGCCAACAAGAGCCCTTTCCCTAGGGGACAAGGGAATGGGACAGGTCTTCCAGGACTGGTCCTATGTAGCTAGTGACTTAGGCTTCCCTGGCCAATGGCCAGTACCAAACACTCCTGGGAGGGCCTAGAAGGAATCCCAGGGCGCTGAGCCAGGCCTAGCATCCAGCAGGGCAGAATACCTCTCATGGCTCCTGACCAAGCCTCTCTAAAGGGGACTGCGGTTCACTGTGCCAGAACACCATGGAGCATGCGGGCTTAGTTACTGGGTCAGTCCCTTTTAGCCATTTGCTCCTGGCTGGCTCAACTTCTCTGACTCCCATCCTCCCAACTGAGAGCGGAGGTCCCTGCCTGTTGAGTTTACAGCGTAACTATTTCTATGACAGGAAGGGAAGTGGAAGCTATGAGGAGACGAGACAAACCGAAACGCCAGGCAAAAGAATGGTGGTGGAAATGGCTGGGCTTTGCCTGGGTCAATCCCAGGCTCGGGCAGCAAGCTCCATCAGAGTACTGAGCAGCACGAGGCGGGAAGCCGCAGGCCCGGAAAAGCTCCTCTTGCCGGTCACATCTAGTGCAGTGGCATTAAAAGCTGTGTCTCGTGCTGGCATAGAGCCTGGGGTCACAATGATCTGGACATATCCCTGGGGTGGAGCCATTGATGTTCTAACTTGTGTACTTCAGAGAGGAAATGAGGGGAAAGGAAGGAAGGACGCAGCCAGGCAAACAGGGCAGGGACCGTGGAGGCTCACATTGGCTAAGGTTAGGGTTAGTACAGGGCCCAGGCGTCCAGGGTTTGCCTGGCACAGCGGTGGGGCTCCAGGAGGAAGAAAGCCCCTTCTCTAATGTTAGGGTGTGTGCTGGAAGCCCCATGACCACTGTTTGGGAATGGGTCCCTATTGTGAGGGATAGGGGCCCTTAGTACACATCGCAAAGCCTCACACACACACACTCCCCTCACACAGTGACTACCCAAAGGTCCCCATCCCTCCTTGCCCCAGTGACAGTCCAGGAGACACAACTGTCAGGAAGAGTCCCCAGAGCACCAGGTCAGACTGGGTGGGATTTCCCCCTGGGAACTCGCTACTCGGACAAGAATGAGTTCACTCATTCACACACATACTCCTTCCTCTGCTGTTTCTCCCATTACCAAAAGTGCATAGATTTGGCCCCAAGATGTGCCAGGGGAATGACCTGAATCTTTGGACAGATGGGGAAATGCTGACTGGTGGAAGAGGAATTCCCAGAGGGAGCCGCAGTGTGCTCAGAGGCAAATGGCAGGAAAGCGAGAACGTGGAATGTGTTATCTGGGGTGCATCGACCTTAGGGGCATGCATGGGGTAAGAATCAGTTTTTTCGTGGGGTGCAGGAGCCCCTCTCACAGCTCTTCAGTTCCAGGAGCTCATAGGCACAGGTTTTGGGACCAAAGGTCTCTGTGTCTGCTCTGGTCTGTTACCTCTCCAGGCACACTAAAGGGTGCAATCAATGACTCACAATATTTACTCAACAGTAACAGAAATTGGCAGAACATACTAGGACAACACAGAACAGTCTAGAACACACTAGGACAACACGGAACAGTCTAGAACACACTAGGGCAACACAGAACAGTCTAGAACACACTAGGACAACACAGAACAGTCCAGAACACACTAGGACAACACGGGACAGTCTAGAACACACTAGGGCAACACAGAACAGTCTAGAACA
>NW_004949108.1:3663036-3671074 GCF_000317375.1 Microtus ochrogaster | reverse complement strand
GAACACACTAGGACAACACAGAACAGTCCAGAACACACTAGGACAACACGGGACAGTCTAGAACACACTAGGGCAACACAGAACAGTCTAGAACATACCAGGGCAACACAGAACAGTCTAGAACACACTGGGACAACACAGAACAGTCTAGAACGCACTAGGACAACACAGAACAGTCTAGAACGCACTAGGACAACACGGAACAGTCTAGAATGCACTAGGACAACACGGAACAGTCTAGAAAAGTGCAGAACAATGTGAAAGGATAAGTGAATGAATGAGGAAAGTGAGGAGGAGGGGAAGAGAAGGAAAGAGGAATAAAGACCATCAAACCCAAGGCCTTCAGATTCCTTTCTTGAAGGTTGGTTCAAGTTTACAGTCTGGGTGAAAACCACAAACACAAAGCTACTGGGATGTATAGCTGTTTGTAACGGCGGATTAAAATGCCCATATTAGCCCGGGTACCCTGATCATTGCCAGCCTCAGAAAGGTCTGGGAAGGCTTCCCTTGACACTCTTCCCTCCAGAGGCTTCTGGCCAGTTCTGTCCCTGAGCAGCTGGATCCCAGCTATAAAATGTGTTCTGTCCACAGGGCAGGTTTCTAAGGTACTGAGAAGCCAATTTCCCATCTAGACTCCCATGTTTTTCGTGTCCCTCCTGTCCGGGAGGTTCACTGCTTCCCGCTGACAGAAGAAAGCTACATTCCTCCCAGGCCCCCGCCTGAATGACGTCTAGATTCCCAACTCCTAGCTCCCCAGTGAACTGGAGCAGTCTGAATTCATACACCTCAAGTGAATGGGCTTTGACCATTCACTAATAACACGCCCCGGGTAGAAGCTAACGAAGAAATGTCACCTTAAATGTTATAGCTGTGTGTTAACACGTGGTTCTGTCCTCAGGGCAAGGGACCCCGGTGATAGGTGGTCCCCAACGGAGCTTGTAGACTGGGGGCGGTAAGCATAGCTCCCCTACCCACTTCACAAACTTGGGTTTTTGTTTGATTTTTTTTAAGCTCAGAAGAAAACCTCCGGGGAACCACCTCAGGAGCTGTTTGACTCATGCCTAATGTCTCAGGGAGGAAATAAAATCAGTAAGCCATGCTCATTAATACATCACCACTTCCCACCCCCACCCCACTTCTTGCAGATAACACTAGGTGAAGGAATGAGCTGTGCCTGCAGCCCTCAGGGACCCCAGCAGCCGTAATCATGACCCCAGTTAGGAAGACATGAGAAACCGTGTGGGCAGCTCAGAAAAGCCACCTTTGGCTACTTTGAGTCTTGATACTGTTGGAAACCCTGGGAAAGTAACTGCTGAGGTACCTATTTAACATATGGAAGTGGACCTGGCCATCAGGTACTTCCAGCAGCCTGCAGTCGCTACCTGTCACAGGGCCCTTTAGACTGGCATGCTCCGCCCCCTACCCTCAACTTCTCCAGCCCAGAGGCTGGCTGGCCTTCCTTATTTAATCTGCCGTTTTTGGTTCCCGGTCCTTTTGTGGTCTACCCTTTACCTCCAGGCCTCCTGGTCTGGCTCTCCCCTCCCCACCCACTTCTCAAATGACTGGTTTGGGGTCACTTTCAATCTGGTCTCTCCCAGATGTCCCTCCTCTGGCTATCTTCTTCCTCATACTTAAGATAAACCTCCCTCACCACATCCAGGAGCAGTCATGTCCTCCCCTATTTTTTTTTTTCCCTTCAGATATCACAGGGCCAGAAGCCACAGGTTCTGCAAGGAACCTGGGAGCCATGCCCGAACCTGACCGTGAAGGCCCAGTAACAGGCTTTTTTTTTTTTTTTTTTTTTTTTTTTGGTTTTTCGAGACAGGGTTTCTCTGTAGCTTTTGGTTACTGTCCTGGAACTAGCTCTTGTAGACCAGGCTGGTCTTGAACTCACAGAGATCCGCCTGCCTCTGCCTCCCGAGTGCTGGGATTAAAGGCGTGCGCCACCATCACCTGGCCCCAGTAACAGGCTTTAACTGAATACCTAGTATATGAAACCCCAGGGCAGAGCCGGGAGATGCACTGGAGAGACCTGCGCCCTCTCCTGTGTAGGGCCTGTGCCTGTCCTGCCAGGTCATATCCAGGCAGGTGGTGGGCAGAGAGTGGCGACACAGAGGTTGAGTTTCAAGATGAACCAACTGCCCCGCCTCCACCCCCAGGGCACAAGGCTGGGTTCCAGTTCCCCAGGGCACAGCTGGGACAGATCTTATGACCAATTAACATACAACCAAACACAGGAAGGCCACAGTAATTGTTTCACTGTGGAGGAAGGAAGTCAGGGAGGGACGGAGGGAGGGAACAGGCTGCCTGGGTACTCCTTTAGGTCCCAGAAGATCCAGCCACTGATGGGGACTCTGTGGCCCACAAGCACTGTCGTCACCCACTCAAACTTTTGTGCCTGTTACCCATGTATGGTCTGGTCCAGCCTGCCTACCCCCACCCCGGCCCCTGCCTCTTCTTTGAAACAGGATCTCATTTTTCCCAGATAGGCCTCCAACGTGCTGTGGAGTTGAGGATGATCTTGAATTTCTGATCCTCCTGCCTCTACCTCCGGAGTGCTAGGATTACAGGTCTGTGCCAGATCAGAAGGGATGGAACCCACGTAGCTTCACACATGCTACACAAACACTCTGCCAACTGAGCTCTGCGCCAGCCCGTCCTTTCTGAGCCATAGTCTTAACTCTAGCCAGAGGGTGGGCACCCTGGAGATCCCGGCAATTGCCACCAAGCAAACATTTAAGTGTCTCCTGTGTTCTCAGTATTTCCAGTCTGAAAATTGACATACTGTGTTGTGGAGGTCCAAGACCATTCAAAAGATCAGCTAGAGAGGGATGTGAAACCCGGGTCACCTCAGGAACTCAGGGACACGTGCCCAGGGTGAGCCAGGGGAAGGATGGATGTGGACCCCACCTGGAGAGGCCAGGATGTAGGTGGGAGGTGTTCGGTATACAGGTCTCCCACAGTGCATCTTGTTCTGTCTTAATAGGGTCACTGAGCCCAGGTGACTGGAGGTTGAATTGTTCTCCAACTGGCCAAGAGCCAGGCTGGCCTTGCTTATCGGAGGCCCAGGACACCAGCTCACATCAAACCTGTTCTAAAGTAGGTACACAAAAAGGACAGGGGACAGCACCCCCGCCCCTCAGACAGTGGTTTACACCCCTTCGAGAATTCCACCATAGGGTCCAAAGTGCACTGTTGGTGTGTGTGTTCTCACAACTGCTCACGATCTTCCCCAGCAAAGCTGGAGACGACACCCAGAGGAATTGATACTGCCAAGTCATTGTTGTCCTAAAAATAAGCCGCGACTCTCAACACAGGAAAGATTTCCCTTCTCTATACGCTACCCTGGGACTGTGAGGGTCCCCATGGGTGGGGTTCACCCCAGGAAGGTCACGGTGATCTGTGATGTCACCTGAGGTAGGGATCATCACGGAAGAGACCAGCCTAGTGACCTGCTCCTATAGTCCAGCCAGTCTCCAGCCATTCTCCTACCATCTCCTACACTCGTGGTTCTCCACCTTCCTAATGCTGCACCCCTTTAATAATACAGTTCCTCATGTTGTAGTGACCCCCCCAGACACAAAATTATTTTCATTGCTACTTCATAACTGTAAGTTTGCTACTGTTATGGATCGTAATGTCAATATCTGATATGCAGGATGCCAGACATCCGACTCCAAGGGGGTCATGACCCCACAGGTTGAGAATCGGTGTTCTAGATGCTGCTGCCAGCCACACAGGCCTCTGTGAGCAGCGTTGATCTTTGAAACCTGTAAGAGGTCACGATCTACACCTAGGGCTGTCATTCAGTCTACGGTGAGCTTCAAGCTATGGGCTGTATCCCCTCTCCTCATTGAGTCTGTGACTCGTACCTCCCCCCACTCCTATCCATGTGACCCATCTCCTCATCCTCTCCAGCCATACAGGTCCTTCCACAGCTTCTATATCCATTTTAACAGCTGCTGCTGGGCCTTTGCTCCCAAACCTTCACAGTCACATCTCTTGAGGCCCAAGTGGAAGATTTTATCCAAAAGGGAAGCCTCAACACGCAGCCTCTCGCCCTAACTCTCTTTCCAACTTAATTTTTTCCCTCTCTCCTTATTAAAATGAGTTTAAGGTCCCAATTTTAACTCTGCTTTCCTTTGCCATTGGAGGTCACAGTCCGCAAGTTCACTGGGGACAGAACATATTCTCAATAAATGGTGAGCCTGTGTGTGTGCGCTGTCTGCCAGGGTGGGCAGCCAATGGGGAAGCTGTGCCCCAGGCCTGTTGTACAGGATTTCCTCCACAGAGTGGGAATGGAGGAGGTGTCTGTCCATCCTCGGGGCAGTGGGGAGGGGGGGTCTTCCCACTGAGTATCCCCTGATACCATGGCAAAGTTCTGACATCACCTTAGAACTAACCACCCGACCCAGACCCTCCTCACTGAGTGCAGGGGTGTATGCATCAAATACCAAGGGGCCTCGGGATGAGAAGAGATCCCACGGGCTCTAACTCCCATTCGTCTGACTTCTGTGTCTGTCTCAGCCTCCAGACATCAGTTCCCAGGCCATGTCCCTGTGTGCTTGTGGCAACTGGAGTCAAAGACCCCGGGGCTGGGAGCACGTACGTAGATGGTGCTCAGTCATGCACATTCAGGCAACTGCTTCTCTGCCCTCCACATGCCATTATGTCTTTCGAGAGGACCCACAGACCCGCCTTCCCAAGGCAGAGGCTCCTTTCTGGGTATTTCCTTCAGACAGAGTGTACAGGGGATGTGGGGGAGCAAGTGATAGGCGGCAGGAGATGAAGGCAGGAAAAGTTACTCCACCCACAGGAAGTCCCAAGGACACCCTGTGCCTGATGCTAGGGGAGCTTGGGTGTCTGGGGGAGGGGGAACCCAGCCACACCCAGGTCTGCTGGGAGCTGGCAGCCCAAGTTCCTGGGGAGCTGTATCTACCAGAGCCACATGGAAGTACCACTTGACATTGTCCCTCGATACACACGACCTCTCAAAGGTGGTGGCGCTGGCCACACAGTTAAGGCCTGGTTCATTCTGAGGATAATTTCAAGGTGCCCTAACCCATCCCTTCTGGGTGCTGTTCCCCTTCCGAGGAATGGCCTGGGGGAAGGCAAGGGAGAAGGAGGACTTGGCATATAGGGTGCAAAGGGAAGGGAAGATAAGAAGAACCTCAGGAGAGAGAAGCCTCTGTTCTTCATCCTTACTTTTATACGGAGCTCCCAACTCTGCTCCCTGGACAAGCTCACAGGCGCAAACACAGGCACACATGATGCTCTCAGAGACTAAGAAGAGAGCTAAACCTGGAACCCAAAAGGGTTCTTCTTGCCTCCCAGCCTCAGTTTCCCAACTTGTCCCCTGAGAGCACTGGGTAGATTGTCCCCATACAGTTTCTACAAGAGCCACCCCTTCTACCCACAGCTCTAACCATCTGCAGGCCCACTGGCCTCAGGGTCACTTACCTAGGGCCAAGTGGAGGCCAAGAGTGAGCACAGGTCAGAACTGCTGGGGGCTGATGCACAGGCTTCACCGGGCTGCTAGACCATGCCCCTGGAAGAGAAGACCATAGGTCACGTGGGACACTGACATATGGATGAACCCACACTGTTCCCTCCACTTGCACCCAAGCACGGCTGAGGAAGTGTGCATTCTCCCATTAACAGAAGCCTCTGAGATGCTGCCTTTCCACCGCCCAGCTGGGGTTACATTATCCAAAACCAGTGTGAGCACTGCTATGACCATGGCTCCCCAGTACACAAACCTGGCTCAAAATATTAATTATAACTCAACTGGGTGACTCTGGACCATCAGAGATGCGGTTGTGTGTGGTACCCTGCTTTCTGTCCCTTCTGGTCATTAGGCGGCTTGGTTGAACATCCAGGCTGGGTTTGGGAGGCACAAAGGAGCATCCATGTCTGGCCCCCACCTGGGCTTACCCAGGCTTCCTCCTCAAAGTCCCAGTTGCCCCAGTCAGGCCTCTCTGTCTCAGTGCAGGGTACACTGAAAATACTCTAATGTGCACATTGAATAAAAATACATCCTGGGACTGGAGAGATGGCTTGGCAGTCAAG
The DNA here is from genome assembly GCF_000317375.1 of Microtus ochrogaster. Classification (NCBI taxonomy): domain Eukaryota; kingdom Metazoa; phylum Chordata; class Mammalia; order Rodentia; family Cricetidae; genus Microtus; species Microtus ochrogaster. Next base: position 3,665,005 of record NW_004949108.1, on the reverse strand, counting down.
AGCACTGACTGCTCTTAACGGAGAACTCGGGGTTCAATTCCTAGCACCCACAATGGCAGCTCACAACTGTCTGTGATTCCAATACCTGACACTCTCACACAGACCTACATGCAGGCAAATCACCAATGCACATTAAAACAAAAAACAAAACCAATACATCCCAACTCAGACAGCATACAAGCCCTCCCCATCCGGGGTAAGGAAACACCCCATTAGCATCAAGAGTCACTCTGCCTTCCAGGACGCCCAACAACCAAAGCCCCTGTAGAGGGCCAGCTCTGTAGGCCACCTTGTTCTTCCCCGTCTGGGGATTGGTGTCCCCTCCCAAGTATTATGGGAACGTTCCTGAATAGTACACCTCACTGAAATCTGTCCTCGTCCCCTGAGGTCCTCAGGACAGACCAAGGAGGGAGACCCAGTGTCACATCTATTTCCTTGGGGGGGGGGGAACGGGGCTTAGAGAAGCTGCTAACTGACTCAATAGCCAAGGGACAGCCAGGATGGGACCTGGAAAATCCTGTCACCTGAGCACAGCTTCTCTTCCTGGCTACAGCCCAATCTCAGTTTCTCCTCCAGGTCCATGGTCCATCTATCCGCAGCAATGTTTCCCGTTCCTATGTGCTTCCTGTACCAAGCTCCGGTCTACCTCGGTGTCTGAAGGACTGGGGGTTCCCTTGCTTTGCAGATGGAGGTGGGAACTGGGGAGGGGACTGTGTGTCTGCCCTCCTCCCACCCAGCCCAGCTGACTGGACACCACACAGTCAGGAATATGTCGGCTTCATTCTCTTGCGTCAATGCCCAGTCAGACACTGCAGGCGCCTAGTACTCCATGCTTTACAAAGGAATAGCCCTGACCTCAGACTCAGCCCTAAAATTCAAGATCTGGACTAGAAAAGCCACACACTTCCCCACCAGATACGTGCACATTAGTGTGGGAATATACTCATTAGTGCAGGTGCCTGTGGAGGCCACTAGGGGGCATCAGATTTCCCCCAGAGCAGGAGTTACAGCCTCCCAGCAGGGCTGGAACTGCACTTGGGTCAGTCAAAGGACAGAAGGGCTCTTAAGCAATGAGCTGTCTCTCCAGTCCCCTGGGCACATTTGGCCCACACCCTACACCAGATACTGTCCCGTCACTGTCGTTGCTGTCACTCAGGTCCACAGCTTACACTAGCGTTCTCGCTCTGAGCCATGTAAAACTCATGGGTTCATGGGTGGGCGTGGAAGCATGTCTACTGAGTTGAATACGGGCTAGCTTCATTGACCTCATCATCTCTTGTGCTCCACCTGTCCATGCTTTCTCAAGGTGTTTCAAAGACCCCAGCCCCAGTGAGTTCCAAGAGTCCTGATTTGACTGACACTCAGGGGGTCAAGACCAGGCTGATGGCAGAAAAGGGGAACCCCATGAAAGGTCATCGGAACCCACAGCGTGGTGGCTGCAGCAGACCTTACCAGGCAGGTGTACAGCCAGTCACGATTTCCTCATTCTGCCTTCCCCATAACCTTGGCAGAGAGCCAGGCTCCCAGGGTATTACTGAGGAGGGAGTGTCTCTGGGACATGCCCGTGTCATTCGTGGCTAAGTGGAACACCCAAAATGCAAATCCTCAGCCCAGACCCCCACTTCCTGCATTCACTGCTGTTAACCAAGGGAACAGGGCATACAGCTATGAGCTCACGCAATCATGATACTTGCACAAAAATGGAAAGAACTAGAAATTGTTGCTAGAGGAAAAGTCACGTTCAGAAAGGTGTGTGTGCGTGCGCGTGCATGAGCGCGTGCACACGTGTGGTGCTGGTGGTGATGGGGTGTGTGTATGTATGAGTATGACTAGAAAGGGAGCCCAAGAGGGAAACGGATCCAAGGAAGGGAAGAAGTGGGGTACACGTCAGGATACACAGGACACGAAAGGGAAGAAGTGGGGTACACGTCAGGATACACAGGACACGAAAGGGAAGAAGTGGGGTACA
>NW_004949108.1:3642276-3662596 GCF_000317375.1 Microtus ochrogaster | reverse complement strand
AGGACATGAAAGGGAAGAAGTGGGGTACATGTCAGGATACACAGGACATGAAAGGGAAGAAGTGGGGTACATGTCAGGATACACAGGACATGAAAGGGAAGAAGTGGGGTACACGTCAGGATACACAGGACACGAAAACAGAAAGCGCTAAGCAAGAGAAGGAAGGGAACCAGCTGGAGGGGGCGGGAGGCAAAGAGAGGGCAAAGGGGAACACATGAGAACAATGGACAATGGCACATGTGTGTGATGGTGACCTTGAGAAACCCACTTTGAGAAAACCAAATACTTTGGATGTTAACCAAAAAAGTTTACAGATTCAGGCTGGAGAGTGCTCAGTGGTTAAGAGTGTATATACTGCCCTTGCAGAGGGCTGAGCTCTGTTCCTGGCTGCCATGACAGACAGCTCACAAACGCCTGCAACTCCAGCTCCAAGGGGGGTCTGACGCCCTCTTTTGGATTCCACAGGCACCTGCACTCAGGTTCACATACATACATACATTCATAATACATACTTATATCTATATACACATAAAAATTTAAAAATGAGTCTTAAAAGATTGTTTTAATTTTTAAAAAAGTTACTATAGGATGCAGCAAACAAGCACCCCACCTCCTTTTAGGGGTGTGGATGTGAGGAGTGGTCCCCCTCTCTCAGCCTGCCACCTCTCAGCTCCTGAGACACTGCACCATTAGTGTCTGTGATAGCTAATCTTGGTTGTCAGCTTGACTGGATCTGTGGGCAACACACACCTTTGGGTGGGTGAGTCTATAAGGGTGTTTTCTGGCAGACTGACTCAACGGGCTGAGACCCTCCCCAGGAGTGGGCATCATGGGCACAAGGGCAGCCTATGCCTGCCCTCCTGCCCTCCTTGCTGGCGAGTGTGTGTACCCTGGTTCCGATGCTGTCTCCATCCCTCACTCATCAGAGCCTAGGCTTTTGGCCCTCGGACATACTGAAGGCCAGCAGCTCTCTAGGAACCTCTATACCTTCAGGACCAGACTGAGACTGTTAACACATCCAGGTCAGTGTCCTGAGAAGAAAGGGCTCTTAGTGTACAGCCAGCCACTGTTGGACTACACTGTCCTATGGTGTAAGCCGGTCTAAAGCCTTCTTGGTGAGATGTATCCACTCTATCAGAGCCAGGCCTCTAGAGCAGTGGTTCTCAACCTGTGGGTCACGACCCCTGGGATTGGTGAATGACCCTTCCACAGGGGTCGCCTATCAGATAGCCTGCATATCAGTGTTTACCTTATTATTCCCAGCAGTAGCAAGATTACAGTTCTTGAAGTAATGACAAAATGATTTTATGGTGGTGGTGGTGGGGGGGGGTTTGCCACAACCTGAGGAACCGTATTAAAGGGTCACAGTGTAGGAAGGCTGAGAACCACAGTTCTCAAGAGCCTTGACTAATAAAGCATTTGGCTCTCAGTCAGCTGCAGGGACCTTGGTTGTTCAGCGACAAAAGCCCACCATAGCCAGCCTTCTGGGAATAGCTCTACGTGACCACCAAGGGACCGACCACAAGCCAATCACAGCTCACTAAAGAGGACGACTCCCAACCCAAGAGAGCACTTTGTATCAGCCATCCCTGTCCCCTAGAGAGGTTCCCAAGCTTAAAGGGAACCTGCTAGGTCAGGGCAGTCCTAGGGGAAGTTCTTTCACACAGGCCAAGTCAGTGAACGACCTTGGGCACACCCTGTGACCTCAGCCACAAAGGCTGTGGAACCACCCTGAAGGGATGGTACTTCACTAGTAGCCTGGCTGAAGCCGCTGTCCTGCTGAGAATCAAGAATTCAAGAACAGAGAACACTCACTGTGGAAGATGCCATCAGAGAAAGGCTATTTTGTTTACACAGCAATGTTCCACAGCCAAGGCCTGAGTTTGTATGACCTGGAGCATGGCCTGGCTCCTCTTTAGTTTCTGGAAATCTCCCAGACAAGATCACTAAGTGTTGCTTCCAATGAAACATCCTGGTGGCCCAAGCCACCTTTGTGACCCATCAGGCTGCTGTTCTGTCTGGTGTAGCTCAGGACCACATTCAACTCCTTAACATCCCTTAGGAGGCATAGTGTCAGGGCTACCAAAATCAGAAGACTGCTCACACATAAGGGAGCATTTCTCTTTCTGACTTATTTATTTAGCATATGTATGTGTGTGTACATTCACACGCGTGAATATGGGCACATTTTGTGCCACGGTGTACGTGTGCATAGTCAGAGGAGAAACTCAGGTGTTGGCCCAGGCCTTCCACCTTACTTGAGGTAGAACCTACATACTAGGCCAGTGAGCTTTGGGGTTCTCCTGTCTCCTCGTAGGAACGCTAGGACTGCACATGCTCACGACTGCATCGAGCTTTTCATTTGTGTTCTGGGAAGTCAAACGCAGTCGCTATGATTGTACAGCAAACACCTCCACAGCCCTGCTTCTCCTGGTAGCAACTCTTGTTCTTTTAATTGTTTTTTGTTTGTTTGTTTGCGGGGGAGGGGGCAGGTTCAAGACAGGGCTTTTCTGTGTAGCTTTGGCTATCCTGGAACTTGTTCTGTAGACTAGGCTGGCCTTGAACTCACAGAGATCCACCTGCCTCTGCTTCCTGAGTGCTGGGATTAAAGCCACCGCTGCCTGCTGCCTGTAAATCCACATTTAAAATTTCCCTCTCAGGGAGAGGGTTTCCCTGCTGGGCATGAGGTCCTCAATTCGGTTTTCAGCATTGCATAAAACCAGACATGGTGGCACACAGCCATAATCTCACCATTTGACAAGGGGGCAGGGCAGGAAGATCACAAGCTCAGAGCCCGTCTGGGATACACAAGAACCTGCCTTAAACAAAAACTCTTTTCAATAAACTCCATGTCTGTTTCTATGCTGCCTTGTGCTGAAATTCTTCGCTGGGGGAAGTCAAGGATCTGCCTGTACCTGAACAGAGGTCCCTACAGGATAACGAAACGCTTAAAGACACAGTGTTCGACTGTCTTCTGTTCCGCTATAACTATATATAGGGAAGTGAGAAGGATTCCTGATGACGATCCCCCATCCTGCCCCTACCATCCCTTCCAGCCAGCTCGGATCCCATGTTCCCTTGCAGCAGAGCCCTCCATTCCAGAGACCCTCAAGGCTGCTTGTGAACACTCCATTAACTTGAATTGCAAATTTCTTCCTGGCCCCATCATTCAGCCACAGGGGCTCCCTGGCTTTCCAGTGAGAGATAAAGATTGCAGTCATCGCTGGAGACGGACTCGAGGAGAAGTCATTAGGAGGGAATAATTATGAGGAGCTACGTCTGATGGATCCTGATTCCGTCTGCGACTGTCTCTTCCTCTGAAGGAGAGATGGGTGAGTCACGCAGAGCCCAGGATGCACAGGCATCGGGCAGGAAGGAGCCTTGTGTGGAGCCGCTGTGGAGCAGGGCAGGGCTGCCGCACCAGAGCCCAGACTCTCGCAGGGAGTTTTCCACACTTCCCCTTTTCTGTGGGAGCCCAGCATTTTGTGCCTGGCAGACCTAAGGCCGGCTGTGGCCAAGCCTGACCAATCTATCTAGGTCCACAGAGCGGGGACAGATGGAGGGGAAGCAGACAGGCAGAGAGAGCAAGGAGACCCTCTGGCCAGCTCAGAGTCTTGTCCCCAGTGGGTGGCCCCAACCTGTTATTCCAGTTCTTGATGCGATAATGACACCTCCTAATTGTAAGTTTTTAAGTTAAAATTATGTGAGTTAGTGCGCACACACACACGCACTCGCGCGCGCGCACGCGCACACACACACACACACACACCCCACATAGGAAAAACTCAATGGTAACAACTCTGGAAGGGTTTGGGGAGTTTAGGCCAACCGAAAAGGGACACAGTTAGCTGAGTGTGTGGTGGCATAGGCCGGTCATCCCAGCACTCGGGGTAGGACTGTGAATATGGCCAGCTCAGGCTACGAAGCAAGACCCGTATTACGGTTTGATGATGGAGTATTCAGATAGCACAACCTCCCCCTCCCACTTTCCACATAGGATCACGTGTTTGAACACACGGTCCAAGCTGGTGGCCTGTTTGGGGGAGGGTGTAGAGTTTTAGGGGTGAGATCTTTCTTGCTGTGGGGGGAAGGGGGCTTATGAGGCTGGAGCCTGGAGCCTCTTCTCACTCAGCTCTCTGCTTCTTGTTCTGTTCAGATGCTTTTGCTGCCACACCTTCCCCACTGTGATGGACTGTGGCCCCTCAAACTGAGCCCAGATAAGCCTGTCCTCTCCTGAGTCACTTCTGGTCAGGTATTTGGTCACTGCAATGAGAAAAGGAGCTAATATCATTTGTCAAGAAAAAAGAAAAAAGGCACAAGCAGACTCAAGGAATGAAGAGGTTGAATAAGAAATGAGAAAATTCCCCACAATGAGAAGCCCACACCCAAATGGCTTCATGCCAGAACTGTGAAGAGCTGAAGTTTTTTTTTTTTACCAACTCCTCAGAAGACAGAAAAAGAGGGTGTGCTTCTCAACGCATTGAAAAAGATTGATACTACCATGACACAGAACCAGAGACCGACTTCAAGGGAAAATAAAATTCTTGAGCCATTCTCATTAAGAATATGGCGTCAAAAATCCCTCACAAAACTGCTTGCCGAATGCAGCAACATATAAAAGGATCATTCACCATGCCCGGTGATGTCTGTCCCAGGAGTGCAAGCTTTGTTATTTACTATCTGAAAAATCAAAAATTTTTTTTGCAATTGAATTTGTGTGTGTCTCCATATGTGTGTAAGCACGTGTGTGCCAAGGCGCGTGTGTGAAGGTCAGAGGCCAACTTTGAAGAGCTGGTTACTGCCTCCAACCGTGTGGATCCCAGGGATCAAACACAGGTTATCAGGCGTGGTGGCAAATACTCTTATCCACCGATAAACCTTCATACCCAGCCCCTTAAACTGTGTGTCACAAACTCATATAAAGCCACTAAATGTGAGGATTGAGAAATCTGGCAATAAAAAAAAAAAAAAGGTTTGGAGGCTCAAATGCAATGACCAAAAACAAATCAAAGTCAAACATGTAATCTATGAAACATGTTGCACTGTGTGACTTCACTACAGCCTTGGTTCTGAGCACACGTTCTGTGCACCGTGCCATGCCAATCAAGCCTGTCTGAAGCACCTCTACATACGCTGATGTAGTATATCATAGCAGTAACCACCAAAGGGCACGTGCTCACCCAGACAGATCTAGAAGAAGCATTTGGCAATATCCAATGCCTTTACATGATGAAGACACTCTATGTGGATAACAGGACGAGACGAAAGGGAACCCCTGCAATCTGACAAAAGACAGCCATGAAAAGAAAAACCGCAGCTAACATTACAGTGGGCAGTGATGCCTCCTAGGATGAAGACTCAGACAGTGGGGCCTCTTTGTTCTGGGTAGTTCTTTCTTTCTCCCCATGTGCATGTGTGTGCATATACACGTGCACGTATGTGCAGGCCCAAGGCTGATGTCCCCAGTCTTCCTCTATTGCTCTCTACCTTACTCATTGAGGCAGGGTCTCTTTCTGGAATCCAGAGCTTGCCTGTCTCTGCTTTCCACTTGCTGGCTGTGGAGGCCCTGAAATGCGAGCCTTTTCCACCTTGTCTGAAGGTCAGAGAGTTTGAGCTTGACCTAGTGTGTGCATTTAGTGTTTGGACGTTAAGATGGTCCGTGGAGGTAGACCTACTCCACCCTGATCAAAGGTCAGAGAATTCAAGCACACTTCTGCTCCTTCTTTTGAATTTAGAGGTTTGACTTCAGGATACCTGGTGTAGGTGGGTTCACGGTCTAAACGACAGACCGCTTTTCTCAAGAATTAATGACTTGGGGCTGGAGAGATGGCTCAGTGGTTAAGAGCATTGCCTGCTCTTCCAAAGGTCCTGAGTTCAATTCCCAGCAACCACATGGTGGCTCACAACCATCTGTAAAGAGGTCTGGCACCCTCTTCTGGTCTTCAGGCATACAGACAGAATATTGTATACATAATAAATAAATACTTTAAAAAAAAAAAAAGAATTAATGACTTGCTGTCTCAAGTATTGACGCAAGTGACTGTTCTAGTTGTCCTCGGCATCATGTTAAAGCAGTCTTTTGCCTTTTATTTTATTAAGGCATAAAAGTGTATGGAAAATGAAACGTGGGCGAATTTCAGTATTCGCTGGAACTCCCTCCCGGTACTATCCTAGGTTTCTGTTTTATTATTTTTACTGGCATCTTCATTCTCTTTACTAACTCTTCTAATCCCCATGCCCCTACTCTGGCAAGTGGTATACCTGTTGAAGCTGGTCCCCGACAGCTGGCATTACAAGTTGCCCGCCACACCCACTTGGCATTTCCGTGGGTTTTGAGAATACAAACTCTGTCCCTTGTGCTCTAATCACAGAGCCATCTCCCCAGCCGTATCTGTCCAAATCATATGGTTCCCAGCAGGGCAATAAAGCAAGAAAAGAAATGCAAATATGAAAGATATCTATTATGAGGATGAAAGAGGCACGCTACTTCATTCTCTGATACTATTATTTGGTAATTAGCACTTCTGATGAATCCGCTTCATTTTTCAAGAAGGCTGCTAGAGGCAAGATCAATAGATAAAAATAACTGTGTTTAGAAATTTGCAATTCAAAATTCAAACAGTGGAAATTATGACAATAATAATTAGAATACATAATTCCAAACAATGACATCCTACCCTCCAAAAAATACTAAGAAAAAATACTCAATAAGAAATGCAAAAAAAAAAAAATTCTGCTCTGGAAATAACAAGACATTGTTTTGCTTGTTTATTTAATTTCATTAAAAAACAAAAAATAAAAACAAACAAAAACCAAGTTCTGCCACATAACCCACACTAGCCTAGGTCCTGCCATCCAGTCTAGACTGGCCATAAGCTCGCAGCCCTCCTCTGGCTTCGGCCTCCAAAGATCTATGCAGCACCAGGCCTGGGGGAGGAAAAACACTGTTGAAAGGTATCGAGGAAGATCTGAATAACTCTGGATGCATTCTCTGTTTACAAAATGGAAGACTTTATGGTAAGCCGGGCTTTCTCCCGACTGATCCACAGACTTAAGACAATTCCTGTCAGCAGCCCCTACCTAGTTTACTTCTTTGTAGAAAATGAAAAACTAGTTTTAAAATTCATATGGAATTGCAAAGGACCCAGAGTAGCCAAAAATAGTTATAAAAAAGAAGAGAGTATTTACTCATGCCTCTCAATTTTCTTTATATTCTGTGTGTGCAGAGTGTGTTCATACATGCGGTTTGTGTGTGTGAAGGTGCGTGCAGTGGAGGTCTAAGGTTGATGTCAGGCGCCTTCCCTCGTCACTTTCCACTTTGCTCGGTGAGGTAAGGGCTTTCAGTTGGACACAGAGCTCACTGGTACAGCCAGTCGAGGTAGCCGGCTGACTCAGTGATCCCATCTGGACCTTCAGAGCCACCATGCACGCCTGACATTTGACGCCGGTCCTTACACTTGCACAGCACAGCCATCTGAGCTATCTACCCACACCTCCCAATGGAAAGACACAGCAAAGAAGTGGAATCAAGAGTCCAGAAATAAACACGTACATTTGGGGCTATCGATGCAGGCCAGAGACAGAGCACCTACCTCGCATGAGCAAGGCCTAGGGTTCCATCCATGCCTCAAAAGTCAACCAACTGACCCTACACATACAGTTTAACAAGGACGTCAAAACCATCCGACACGAAAGACTATCTTTTCTTTTACAAATTTTATTATTTATTTATTATTTATTGAGGTAGAGTGTGTGTATGTGTGTGTGTGTGTGCATATGGAAGTCAAGGGGACAACTTTTGGGAGTTGGTTTTCTCCTTCTACCATGTGGGTTCCAGGTAAAGGCAAGTGCCTTTACCCACCAAGCCATATCACCAGCCCCCTGTTAGCGGTTCTTGGAGCTGGGGGAACAAGGCTGCAGCCTGAAGTGTTAGGTTTCCTCTAGAGCGATGAAAGTATTCTGAAAATGACTATGGCGATGGCTGGACACACTTGGGAAAAGACCACCACCAACTGAACTAGGTATGCTACCTTTACTTTGCCTTACATATAGACGTGGAAATTTTTAGGATATAGGAACTGTATCTCCAAGCCCCATGGTGCTAGTTTATGTCAACTTGACACAAGCTGGAGTTATCCGGAAAGAGGAAACCTTAACTGAGAAAACGCCACTCTAAGATCCAGCTGTAGGGATTTTCTTAATTAGTGATTGATGGTAGAAGGTCCAGCCCACTGTGGATAGTGTCATCTTTGGGCTGCTGGTCCTGGGTTCTATAAGAAAGCAGGCTGAGCAAGCCATGGGGAGCAAGCCAGTAAGCAGCTCCCCTCCATGGCCTCTGCATCAGCTCCTGCCTCCAGGTTCCTGTCCTGTTTGAGTTCCTGTCCTGATTTCCTTTAGCGATGGACTACAAATATGGAAGTGTTAGCTAAACAAACTCTTTTCTCCCCAAGTTAATTTTGGTCATGGTGTTTCATCACAGCAATGGCAACCCTAACTAAGACACCCACCAAAAGAAAAAGGGAATCTAAGCAGGACAAAGGACACAAGAGACAGGGCTTCCCAGTGCCGCACCGTCACCCCTCACAGACGGACAATGCAGAGCAGGTGTGCCAATCTAGCTGATGTCAAGAACTAGGCAGCTTCCCATCCAGGGCACAGCCCTAAAAACATGGTACCTTGGGGACCCTCAGCATCGCCCGGCGCACAGGCTGAGGGCCAGCCAGCATGTGTACTAGGTCCAGGGCCACCTCCTCATTTTTGAGAAGTACATAGTCTAATAGGTTCACTCAGATATAAACTTGATGCTAGGCAGGCTGCTAGACACAAGCTCTTGGGGGTCTCCTTATTCTTATTCAAGGGGTGCTCCAGGATCTGGGGGTGCTGTGCAGGGCCAGTCCTCAGAATACGTGGTCCATAAGAGATCCCAGCTGCACCCACCGCTCTACAGCTGTAACCTAAGAATCTTCAGAGTCCTTGGCTGTTTCTGTGGCTGGGGCCTCTCGATGGCCCAGACCTGGAGAACTGCTTGTTCCTGCCTTCAACTAGAGAAGTCTCTCCCCAGCCCCCAAACAATCCTGCCCAGGTCATGCATCGCGCTACCTCCAAGACCTGCAGGGAACCCGGAAACGGCCTCTCCAGCCCGCTCCCACAGACCGGATGTGTGCTCAAGAGATGACAAATTGTCTTAATATATTCTGAAGCTCAACTTAATTAGGAAGCAAAGTCCCTTAGGGAGGGGAAAAAAATATTGTGGGCTCTGAAGCCCAAGATAGATGGTTTGGGATTCTGATGACTCCCGAGTGACTATGGTTTGGAAGTGACTCAGCCAACCATGGTCTCCAGGTAATGAGCACAGTGACTCACAGAATACCCTTGGATACTATTCGGATAATGACCTCTCTCTGTAGAGACATTTCTTTCATTTCACCGTTCAAGAAACTGACTTACAGCAGGGTTTGATGGCAGACACTTTGTGACCCTACCGTTGGGAACTACGGTGGAAGGGTTGTAAGTTCCAGGCTAGTCTGGGCTCAGTCTGAGCTTCATGGCAAGACTCTGTCTCAAACAAACAAAAAGCAGTAGCAATATTAATAATAAATAATAAAGCAACGGGGTCATAAAGGGGACCATAGGTCATGCAGATGTCGTTAGCTTGTATCCCATGGCACACAGTGGCAGCCAAATCTGGATGAGACCACTCAGGCTGCCCGGCTCACAGAAGGGGAAGGGGCTGGGAAGACAGCTGGGTTCAGCAGTGAGCTGAGCCCAACCCTGAGCAAGGCAGAGTCCTGGCCAATGCCCAGCCTGGGAATTTGACAATAAAAATTCGCAAGTTCCAAAGACTATGCAGTGCCTAACGGTGGTTCCTGTTTGCACGCCCCTCACCAGTGTGGCTGGCATTCATGAAATTGAAAACTAGAAACAAAATGCCAGGCACCAGAGGGAAAGATTAAAGGGTCCGTGGATCCCAGGGTAGCAGTGAATTGAGACTTTCTGGCACTGTCTCGTTGGATGGGAGTACACCATCATCTCTACATGCTACCATTATGAGACCAAACACGGATGCTCACCCATTCATGTCCTTCCATGGGGTAGGAATAAAGGTGGCCCATTTCTCCTAACAGGCTTTCTGGGACCCTTCCCCAGCCAGGGCCACTGTCACCTCCTACCATGGCTACCTAATACTGCTGACCCTGGACAGGAGCGATAAGATACCCACTCTGGCATTCTTCTCAAGGGGTGCCTACTCTAGAATGGAGGTTGTCAAAAATCTTTGCCAACACTGAACGGGCAGCCATGGTGGGAACAGTGATGGGCCTGGGGAGGTGGGGTGATTGCTCCCGATGGCGTTGGCTCTCCCATCTTAGCTGAGGGGACACAGGCCTTCAGCAGGACACCTCTCTCCAGAGCCTAGCGTCTCAGGAGGATGGGAAGGAAAAGTAGTCTGCCCTTCCTTCCATTGTGGGACCACGGCATCTATGAACACAGACATTTAGCCAAGGCTTCCATGGGTAAGGCAAAGAGAAAGGACATCCATCTGGTCCAACCCTGCCATTTTGCAACTGTGCAGAGGATTCCAAGAGGAAAGAAAGAGTCCTGGCACCAACTCACAGGGCCAGGTGTGGCCAGATGTATAACCAGGAGTGGCCCTATTAAGACCAGTATGGCCAGGTGTGGCCAGGCCATATACCCAGGAGTGCCCAGGTGAGGCCAATATGGCCAGGTGTGGTAGCATGAAAAAACAAAATTTCTGGGAGAGGCAGATGCTTCCATTTGCTGCTGGTCAGCGACATCAAGGTTCCTACCTGAACGAGTGCCCTTTCCAAAACGTGCACTTGACATCACCTGCGGTCACTCAGTGGTCACCTGTCATACGAGCCAGGGCTGCAGGCCTCTGTGAGCGCCGCTGCTAGGCATGCCGGCAGCTTTATTAGCAATGAAATTGGAGGAGAGGATGGGGAGCGGGTATTCGGCTTGGAACAAATTACCACTATAGTCTCCTCAGGAGCACAATGGCCACAGTGTCCCTAGAGTGGCTGTCCTGAGTCCACCCCAGGTTCTCAGAGTACCAGGAATGTGGAAGGTGAGGTGGGGGTGACCCCTTCAACACGGACGGAATCTAAAGCATGCTGAACCTGGACTTCGATATGTCACTGAGTGGCCCTGGACGGTCGCTGTCCCTCCTCTGGTCTCTCCTCCCTGTCCTTCCTCAGGTAGCCACGAGACCACATGAGAATATGAACCCACAAACACCCTCTCAATGCATGGACACTCATGCTAAAGGCTGGGAGCAGCACCCTGCTGTGTGCAGTGTACAGAACCACAGCGTCAGGCCCATCCACAGCAAACAATGTCCCTGCCAGCCACCTGGGTGTTCATGATCTTGTCCTGGAGTTGAGTGGGCAAAGGGTGGCATCTTGTTCCTAGGCTCACAAGTCTCCAAATGCCTCTTAGAGAAGAACGTTCCTAAACTTTGAACAATGAATCAACAGACAGATCAGAAGAAGGATCCCAGCTAGTTATAAACAGTTTTGAATATTAGAATTCAGACTGTCTTCAGCCACGGTGGATTCTTGAATGATGGACTTGGAGGAGAATCAGGATAGTAACCTGGGCAGGATGAACGGCATATGCCCAGGCCCATGCCAGAGGGACCTCAGAGGAGACGGGTGAGTGATCTGGGCAGGGGCTAAAGCTGGTCCATGGCCAACCATCATCTGGGGGGGGGGGTGTGTGTGTGGCCATGAGCAGCTTCCAGCTTCTCACATACAAACACTGGAGACAATCTACCTGAGAGGCAGAGAGCTGATGAATTATTGGGATTGAAGTCTCTGGGTAGGTGAAGGAGAGGGAGAGAGAGAGAGAGAGAGAGAGAGAGAGAGAGAGAGAGAGAGAGAGAGAGAGAGAGAACACATAAAGACGCCCCTGAAGTGTTGCCTGTGAAGCATCCGCCTGGAAACACATCACAAAGACGGGGATTAAGGCTGCAAAGCCCCTTAATCAGGAACCTGCAGGATGCTGGCTGTGATGAAGGGGTAAGCCATGTGAAAACAGAAATAAATTATTCATTCCCCACAAATGAGCAGCCTCCACATTCCTGCAACAGCCGGCTCACCATGGGCACCCCAAAGGCATGAGAGTCCTGTTAGCGACACCGCTCAGCCATGCCGGCGTGGGTAGATTTGGCCATGGCCATCTTGACAGCTCCCCAGGATCTGTCCACACTGTGTGCATTCAGTATCACAAATTAAAACAGCCCGACTCAGCTAACATAGTCCTGACTCAGGATAGCCTCAAGCCATAGGGGCAGCTCCCCAGAATCACTATATCCAGAGCCTGCTGAGAGCACACAACAGCCTTCCATACGGGGAAAGAAGCTGGAGCTTACAGGTTGGGGCAAATCTCCAGAAATGGGTTTGAGTTGAAAGCAGGCCTGCCAATCCAGAGCTACTATTAAAAAAGCGCGCGTGTGTGTGTGTGTGTGTGTGTGTGTGTGTGTGTGTGTGTGTATACACATGCGTGTGGGTGGAAATGTGTGCACATATGAATAAACTATGCATACATATTGTAATTTTAGCAGCTCCCAGCCGCACAAGCACACAGAACTGAGGCCACCCAGCAATCACAACAGCAGCCACACACCACTAACAGCCTTGGGTCAGGACCCCAGGGGACCAGCAGGTACTGGAAAGAAGAGGTCATTCACAAAACAATCCACGTGCTCAGGCCTCCCGGCGAGCCTCCTAGCCTTAACCACAGCTGACAGTTTTGAGGTTTTCTTCTCGCCAAGTTCTGGCATGCCAGGGACTATTTCCCCTACCCAGAACACACTCTAACTCCTCAATGAACTCTTCTTCCCATGGGTCTTGAGGTTCCCTCTACAGAGGCCCCAAGCTCCTGTCCCCTACCCCATTCCTGTTGTACCATGAGGTTCACTGTCCACTCGACACTGGTGACATCTCTTACCCGCCTGGGGCTAGCAACTGTAGCCCTGCTGGAAGGTACTACTGCAGAGGACAGGGCCCTGCTTGGCAGCCAGCACACCTTCCGGCAGAGAGAGAGCAACTGTGCCTAAGTCTGGAGGTCCCTCCTTCACCTGTCCAGAACAGGTTGGAATTCTGCCTCGCAGTGAAGCAGTGAGGGTATTAGAGAACACTCCACAGGAAACGGGGCTTCTCCTGGGGCTGGGGCCTTGCACCCATCTTGACCCACATGGAGGAGTATCCTGTCCCTCTGTCCCTAAGCTTCCACAAGGACACAAGGAGTCTTCTGCAGCAGCCACACAGGCTCACATTGGCCTCATGTCCACTCCTTGTGTAAGAAGCGACTTACGCATGTGGCCGAAGGAAAGGATCTTCCAGCCATCCCCGCCCTCAAGCGTGGAGGCCCATAGTTGTCTGCAACCCACACATGACTAAAAGTGTGGCTTACAGGTTGGGGCAAACCTCAGGTTCTGGGTATAAAGCAGACACGCCATTTGAGCTACCATTATAAAGGCACGTGTATGTGTGTGCTCGCATGTGCATGGGCAAAAACGGGTGCACATGTGGATAAACTATGCATACATATTTTAATTTTAGCAGCTTTCAATGGAAGTGAGTGGCTTCATGTCTCTCAGAGGGAAACGTGGTCGTGGGTGAAGACATTTCTGTTCTCACCGATGGGGGGGGGAGGCTGTTCAGAGGCTATCTGTGGTATCTCATGGGTGAGGGTGAAAGGGATTGCAGAATGAGCTACACACAAACAGCAGCTCGCCCCACCCTAAGAACTGCAAAGCCCAAAAGTCCAACAGGGTCGTAGCAGAGATGCCTGGACATGCGCGGACCCCACAACCTGCTGCCTGAGGACGGTAGGTAGACTCCAGCGGCAAAGGTACTATGGAATCAACTTTCCATCACAAACACCCGAGACAATCAGTGTCCGAGGCAGAAAGCGTTTACTCTGGCCACAGTCTCAGAAGCTCAGTCTATGGTTCTTTGACCCTGTGGCTTGGGAACTGTGGCAACATGGCATGTTATGGTGGGATCCTGTAGCTGGGAAGGTCAACTTAGGTCACAGCAGCTAGACTTGGGGTCCTTGTGTGTGAGCTTCCTGTGGGCATGTATCTGATCCTCTTTGGGTAGCAATAAGGGTGAGGATGACTATTGGATCATAGAGTAAGAACGTATTTAATGTTTTGAGACTACTGCTAGCTGTTTTATCCAAAGGTTTGGACAGTGGCCATTCTAGTAGATACACAGTGGTAGTTCATTGCTTCAATCTACTTATCCTTAATTTACTGCTACATCATACTTCAGATCACATGGGACCAGTCCTTTAAAAGGAAAACAAACAAACCAAGTCGTAATCATGTCACTTCAGACTCTTCCTGAGGCATATTAACTGCACAGCATAACGGGCCACACTGTGACAGTATACACATTCCCACAATGCACCTGGATCACAATCAACCGTGGGACCAATCTTCACTACAGACCAGTCTGTCTGGGGACTGCAGTGCCACCATACCTTGGTGGCAGTGAGGACCAGTGTAGGAGCTGCCACAGAGGAAATCAGGACACACTCAAGTTGTTCAGGGAAAGGGGGGCCAACACTCTGGTCCCTTGAGTCCCATCTAACACATTAACACTGTCTCAGCCTAGCTAACCATGAAAGTCTCCCAATGGGAGGAAGGAATTGCGAGGCCCTGGATAGGCCACCCGCCGTTCAGTCCTCATGGAATTCTTTCAGAGCTTCAGATGGCGCCCAGCCAGTGTATCAGGTCCCTGTATGTCCTAGAAGTCACCACAGGGGGCTCCTGGACAGCTTAGACAGAACCTGCACAGAGGGTTCCTTTCTGCTCCTGCAAGGCCTTGGGGACTGCCTCTGCCCCCACATAAGCAGTGATTCTGGGGACCCAATCGCAAACACCACAATATGTGAACTTCCATCAGAGCGATGGTACCCATCTGCCCTTCCTTTCACGTATCCACATCACATTTAACCGGGCTCCTAGCGGTGTGTCAGGATTTGTCCTAAACGTCTGGGATGCAACAGGGAACAAGGATGATTCCTGTTCCTTGAAGCAACAGCTCCAAGAGGTTGAGAGGAACGCTATAGGTCCTGGGTAGGTGAGTGACAGAAGCCACAGAGGGAGCTCCAACCTAACCTAGCGTCAAGGAAAGCTTCCCAGAGCAGGTAACACACAAAGTCTTGAATAAGAGCCAGCAAGTGACTGTTAATATGGGGGAGGTGGGTGTGGGGTGCGGCAGTCCTGGCAGAAGCTTTCCAGGAAATGCTCCACCCAACCAGGAGGCTGCATCCCCTGGGGAGGCTGGGGCTTGTGACCTGCAGCACTCAGTGGGGCACAGTTGTGGTCAGCTCTCAGCTCCCTGGTCCAGAACAGACCACAGTCGGTAGCCTCTGGCCCAGTGCCTACAGGCTCGCCCCAGCAGGAACAGCTAGACATAAAGTCCAGGAGTTCCTCAACTCACAGACAAAAGAACAAAGCTCTCTCACTGCCCTGGCCCAGCAGGTCCTCCCTGTTCACTCCAGACCTCTAACCGTCAAGATCTCAGGACACACACATGGCTTTTCCATCCATCCACCCACACATCTCCCCATCCTCAGAGCATAGGCCTGGGGTGTCTCCAATGTCAGCAAAGCCAATTGCCCAGCTTGCTGAATGACAGCTGGAGTTTTTAAACCGTAGCCACCATCACAAAAGGGCAGAACAGGTAGACTTACAGCCAGCCTGATTCATAGCATATGTACAATGAGAAAAATGCACAGGGCTTTGCCGAGTTCAGCATCCCTTCTGACTGAACCTCCAGGGAGACTTGGGCCAGCAGGTCCACCCTCACAATCAGGAGGGCATACCTGTTCTGGGGGGGGGGGGGGGGGTTCTTTTGGGGGGGGGGGGTAGAGGGGGATGGCACTAGGGACTCCTGTTTCTTGCTCAGGGCTGCAGTCACCCTGGGCAGCTGTGCTGAGAATGAGTGCCGGTTCTGAGCACCCCCTTACATCCCAGGCTTTCTTGCATTTTTCTTGCTCCTGTCTTCCCGTGAACAAGCAACTACATGTTAAAAGCACAGCGCAAAGTCTGCCGTCAGCCCTATCACGTTCCCTCTCCTTCCTGTCTCGTCTTTTTAGCCCACTGACGCTTCTGGAATTTTAATAGCTTCCCGGCCTCCCATCCTGGGCCAATCTGATAAGTGGTACCACATCATAAAGGCGGAGGCTGAAGCTGCTGATGTGGTCCAGACTTTAAAGCTACCTGGCATCCACGAACAGATGTCCAACAGCAAAGCAGGCCATCAACTGAGCCCCGCTCAGCTGCCACTGAGGAAAGATCAGTCATCGTTTGTAGAATCCAAACTGTTTCACCCACAGCTCAGAAGGGAGCCCTGTCTGTTGTGTCCCCCAAGTCTGTCAAGCCTCAAGGGTCCCACTAGCAGCAGCAGCAGCACTCACCTTCCGGGGCCACTGGGTCCCAAATGCCTTCTCTCTCGCAAGTCCCTTTTTATTCATCTTCACAATGTTTTGGAGAAACAAGGGATGTGATGAGGGTTTAGAACAGGGAGGAGGAGGAAGAAGCAGTGGTCACTGGGGAACGGCAGGGTTGCTCCTGCCTGCACACTGCAGTTCTGTGAAGGTCCATGGGGAGAATCAGGGTGGTGGTGTCTACTGCCCTGATAAGCTCTGGAAAGGGGCGTAAGGACTGGGAGGGCAGAGTCATGTCCAAGTCCAAGCACTTTTGGAACTTGCCATCAGAAGTTCTGTTTACAAGGCTGGGTATGAGGGCTTGTGCCTTTGGTTCCAATACTTTGGACATAGAGACAACCTGGTCTACAGAGCAAGTTCAAAGCCAGCCAGGGCTACATAATGAGACCCCGTCTCAAAAAAGTTCTCTTTATGTATTTATTATTACTATTATATAATTTTAATACTGGGTATTGAACCTAGGACCTAGCAAGCTCTGCACCACTGAGTTGTAATTTTAAGCCTTCTTTGCAGATACAGGAGGACTAAGGCCACAGCCAAGTCTCTCTGAAGCCCCCATGTCTTCCAAATGTCCACCACCGAGACAGAGAAATCCCACGCTGCCTTCACCACTCCCCCTGAGCATCCAGAACAGCACCCCCACACTAAAACATGCCAGAGAATGCTATTGAGGAGGCCACACTTAACATCCTGCTATGATCCAAACCGCCCAGAGCTGGAATCCTGCAAAGGCACCCCCAAGCGCTAGTACCACCCTGCCCCCTCTTCTCGGTTCACTCCAGGTCACAGGTCTGTCATTATGTTGCAGAGGAAATGCCCTCAGCATAAAGTATGCATCTTGCCTTCCTTCCAGCTGTGACCCCAGGGTCTTCTCCTGACCCCTCGGCAGCTAGCTGTGATCCTCTCATGTGCCACAGGCTTACTTTTCACTCTGGACTGGTAGATCCTCAGACTAGTGAGTCCCCATGGCCAGATGGCCACTTCCATGTCCCGCCACATTGGCCTGGGGGTGCTCAGCCATGACCTAGTATAGGAAAGGTAGACGCAAGCCAGGTGTGTGGAGGTCACAAGGAGTTGCCTACACTCCGGCCTCGTGAGTTGAGGCTTTTCCAGGAATCTTCTGGAAGTACCGCATTACATCAGCGGGAAAGGATGGAGGAAGCCACCAGGAAAGCAGGCACTAGAGTAGCTCTGAAGGACTGATGTAGGGCCAGCCGAGAGGGTGGAAAAAAAAATCACACAAGGTGACTCAGAACACGTCAAAAGACAAAGAGTCCTGGGTCTCAAGACTGTGCCGTGGATACTGGGACACTAGCAGGTGGCCTGTGAGCTGTGTCAGGGCGTACATAGCCCGGAAGCAAATGCTAGCTCATGACAAGCGTCTCTAAACATAAAGTCAATGGAGAGGGACATTAAAACGTCCCCACAGGGCCGGCAAACGGGGTCACTTGTATCCTTGCTGAAGCTCTACTTAGCTACCCTCCCATCCACCATTTGTGAGGCACAGCCTGTGCTTCTCACTGCCTCCTCGGGAGGACCTTCTAGAAGGGTACAGCCTAAATTGTGAACAGCAGGGTGTGGGTTAAATAAATTACAGTACATCCTCAAAGTAGGAACCCCTGCCAGTTCTTCGAAATTGGGCCACAAAGGGTACTTCTGATGAAACAGAAACACAGTTGATGGCATGTTTAGGTTAAACAGGCTAAAGTGTGTGTGTGTGTGTGTGTGTGTGTGTGTGTGTGTGTGTGTTCTGAGTATGGTAAGCATTAAAAAAATGTATATGCTATGGAATTCAAGAGACAGAAGCCATGGGGCCTGGGACTAACTTTGCAATGAGCAAAGTAAATCTTTAAAAATATTTTTTTTTAATTTATTTTTTCGAGACAGGGTTTATCTGTGTAGCCCTGGCTGTTCTAGAACTCGCTCTTTGAGCAGGCTGCCCTCGAACTCAGGGCTCCATCGGCCTCTGCCTCCCATGTGCTGGGATTAAAGGTGTGTGTTACCGCCCACCCAGAAGCACATTGAGCTATCACAAGGGAAAGTACTAGCACAATATTAGATGTCCGGGATGGGGAGGTGGCTCAGTGGCTCAGCACATGGGCTGCTCTAGCAGAGGGCCACAGTTTGGTTTCGGGGACCCATGCTAGCAGCGCACAGTTGCCTCTAACTCCAGCTCTCGAGGACCTGAGGCCTCTGACCTCCAAGGACTCTGCACCCATGTGAGGTACACCTGTTTCCACACATAGACACAATGTACACATAATTAAAAACAATTTTAAAAATTCTTTAAAAAATTAGATGTCTTTTTCTGCATCGAGATCAGATATGCTTCCCCTTAATATTAGACCCTGACATTTCCATTCAGGCTGCTTGCATTAAAAAGAAATTTTTTTTGTTGTTTTTTTGTTTTTAAGACTGGGACTAATTCTAGTCTAGAACTTACCATCTTCCTGCCTCAGCTTCCTCATTACAGGTTACAGGTATGTGCCACTATACCAGGCTAAGAAAAGGTCTTTTTTATTTTTTTTTATTTTTTTGGTTTTTTGAGACAGGGTTTCTCTGTGGTTTTGGAGCCTCTCCTGGAACTAGCTCTTGTAGACCAGGCTGGTCTTGAACTCACAGAGATCCGCCTGCCTCTGCCTCCCAAGTGCTGGGATTAAAGGCATGCGCCACCACTGCCCGGCTTAAGGTCTTTTTTAAAAAAAAATCAAGTTTATTTTACCGACAATAAATTTCATCATTTCTAAGTGAAATGAACTAAAATTCATTTAGTTTTGACAAATGTACCCTGCTCTGTAACCGCCACCCAACACAATCTTAGCAGGAGAATGAAATCTTTTAAATTCATGCTAATAAGTGGTTTAGCATATATGAATATTTATCACCTCCCCAATTACTCTCCTAAATTATTTTATTAATTGCTAGTTTTCCAATTGATTCTCTCATTTTTTCCCCTCAAAATACAAAACAAGGCAGACCAGGAGTCAGCCCCTGTTTGGTGCCTCGGTGCTCAGGAACTCCGTATAGACTTCAGCCTGCCGTCCCTCTGACTCAGTGGGAGGGTGTGACCCTGTCCAGTCCTATGAAGAAAGCAAAGTCTGGAAATTGAATAACTTGACCAAGGTCAGGCAGCTGCTAAGAGGAAGACCTAGGGCTCACATCCAGGGCTGATTTCCACTTCCGTATTTTATCTGTCCCCAACAGCCACACCACAAAAAAAAATGTCATTGTATCATCCGTGTCCTTCCCTAACCGCGTACATTGCCTTAGTGTCTCAAAGGGCGTTGAGGTGAAGGTTGGATCCACGCCCTCTGCCTCTCCCATACACAGACACCCCGCCACTCCTCAGCTCTGACACGAGCAGCGAAGCTCCCAAGCACCCTCAAATCCACCCCAGGCTCCTTTGTCTAGTGAATTCTCTGGAGGGTTACTAGATGAAAAGGCAGGCTTTAAGCAAAAGATAATGGACAATGTCACAGGTCTGCAAGAGTAAGCACCCACACTGGAGACCTTGGACAGAGCAGCTGCCCTCTCCAAGGTCCCTCTCCCTCAGGTGGGAGGTCCTTGGACTTCCCACAGGGCAGGGAACCCGGTCTGCTCTTCAGGCTGCTGAGAGAGGGGGAGTTGATTGGGGGAGGGGGAGGGATATGGGAGGCGGTGGCGGGGAAGAGACAGAAATCTTTAACAAATAAATAGGGAAAAAAAAGGTCCCTCTCCCTCCCTCCCCCTCCCCTTTATAGTCAAGTATTCATCTTCATAAACAGCTCATTGGGAAGGATGGCTTAGCACCTTCAGTCCCAGAACTCTGTCCAACCTTCCATGGCCTGTGGACTCCACC
>NW_004949108.1:3630922-3642041 GCF_000317375.1 Microtus ochrogaster | reverse complement strand
GGGCAAAGCCTCGATGCCGTTAGGTTCAGATGTCTGCCCAACATCGCTCTTAATTCCTTTCCTTCCTTTCCGGACCTTACACCTGCCCCTCGCAGAAGCCACCTCAGCTCTTCTGTTCACTCGGAACCTCACTCTGTGCAATATTTAATATTATTTAACATTTGTGAACCTGGTACACCAGTGTCTACAGATGGGACTTCACTCTGTAATATTTAATATTATTTAACATTTGTGAACCCGGTACACCAGTGTCTACAGATGGGACTCCACCCACTGCCTCCATCCAGGCAGACGGGCTGTATCTCATCCCAGAGAAAAACAGCGTCTCCCTCCCATAATCCTCAGACTTCAAGAAAGCTGACCACGCATGGCCTTTCCAGTGTGCATGCCAATACTGTGAGAAAGCAAACAGTCACACCAGAGGGCGGGGCAAATGCGTGGCTGGGTCAGGAGGTGGCCCTCAGTGACTTTTTTGTGTGTGTGTCCTATATTTTTTGCCAACTTTCTGATCTGTTTTACATAATTCTTCTAATTAAAGTAAGTGTTTTGTGCAGCCCGTTGTCCCTGGGGCTCTGGCACTCTGCCCCACTGACCTGAGGACTCAGCTTGACTCATGGGGGAGGACTTGGAACACTCTTCAGGAGGGAGTCCGGAGCATTTGGAGCCCAGCAGGCCAGCGGAAGACAGTGCTAGCCCTGGGCAGGCCCAGCCAGGTTACTCTGAGCTCCTGGGAGTGGGTGGGAACTAGGGATTTGGCTAGATTCTAGATTTTCCTAGAGCCCATGTAGGAAACCAGACCTTGTCCTTGACATAATGGCACACATCTACCCTTCTGACACTGCTTAGGCTTAGACAGGGGCAGAGTTAAAGCCGGCTTTGGCTATGGAGCAAGACTCTGTCTCCAAACACTAAAGCAACAAAAAACACCAACCAGAACCCTGTAGCCAAAACCCATCACCCTGCCAACCCTGCAGCCACCCCAGGAAGGAAGTGGGACTGGAGTCAAAGTTCCCAAGGACCCTGGGGTCCAAAGTATTGGCTTCAGGCTAAGAACCTAGAGACAAACTGGAAAGGCTCTTTCCCCAGCACAGGATGGCATGGATTCCTGGAGGAGCACTGGTGAGCTTGGCCAGGGCTGCTGAGGCCGCCTGTATCACAAAGCATAGGGACCACAGTGAGATGAAGCTGCTTCCTGAGGCTGGTGGTGAGAACAGAGCCCCCACCCCTTCCAGGGGCTCAAAGAACAAAGGCTGCCATGTGTGTCCTTGGCTTCAAATACTGAAACATTAAAAACCCCCTCTCGGGGACGCAGGTGTCTGATGTCATCTTCGCCGAGAGCCACTTGGCCGCATCATCTCCAGTTTCTAGGAACGTTCCTGTCACTCGTCACTTTCCAACACTTTAAATTTTAATTTTTCTATTATGGAGTCAGACAATGAGGATGACAGCGCAGGCCCCTCCCCCTCCTCATGCCTTATTCATGGACAGGAGGCATGGGTGTCAGAGGCAGAGAGCCTCCTGGGGCCCCAGCCTTGTGCCGCCCGTCCTGCAACCTCATGCCTCAGTTTCCCCACAGGATCCTCATCCCAAGTTTAGGGATCTACCCCCACTCACGACATTCCTGGAATCAGTGCCCTCATCTCCTTCCGGGCATCCATTATCAGCTTCTGATTACCCAATCACCTCTGGGACTTGCTGCCCTCATCTGTCACGGACTGCACCACTCAAAGCCTCTTGATGCTGCACTGGTTCGAGGGCAGGCAGAGGCCTAGGGAAGGAGGCTGCCCAGCACTGGCTTGCCTTCCTTAGGATCACTGGCATGATGGAGTCAGAAAAGGGCAGGGAGCCATGGCTACTGGATCACGGAACTGGGACAAGTGACTCCAAATACACCCGGAGTTCAGTCCTTAGGTGGGGAACAGGAGAGGCTCTTTGTAGCCACCATAAGTGGTAGCCGCCTGAAGGACAACACAGGTGTGCAGGAGCAAGGGGACCATGCTGATATCCAGTCGGGTGGGACGGAAGACTGCCCACGATAGCGGTCTTGGGTGACATGTGGCATCTATTACTGAGCTCTGCCTTGGTGACTGTACTTGTCACCCTGTATCATACCCACCTGCTCAATCACCTACCTCTCACCTGGGAGCCCCCTGAGGGATCAAAGCTCACCCAGTATTGAACCCACCTACCTGGATACACCATCGACACAGAATAAGCGCTGAGTGAATGGCTGAAGGATGCATGCAGTAGGTGCTCAATATGTGCTGGTAGACTCGCTAGACTCCAGTAGATCGTATCTCATAGGCTCCTCTCCAATCTCAACTCCACAGAGCTAAGGTACCACACAGCTCCCCTGCTGTGCTTCAGCCCACGGGAAGGTGATGGTTTGGATCTCTCTCCAGTGGAAGACTGATCAGAGGTAAAGCCCAAACTGGACTAGCTGAGAGATTGGTACACCTCACTGCATGGTGGACAGTGGCAACAAGGTTCCCAAGGAAGCATTGTGCGCATCTTTTCATCTTTAAAGATCATGGAAAAGGAAGGGCAGGGATTGGTATTGGGGGGGGGCAGCAGAGAAACTCGGACCTACAAGGGCCCATGCTTGCCCTGTCTTCTCACCACTGCCATCCAGGGGAGAGGTGCACTGGCCCTGGTGAGCCCTCCAGGAGAGGAGGAGGGGACTGGAGAGGTGGCCTCCAGATGCATGGGATTGAAACAGGAAGGCTCATGGGGGCTGCCCATGGGGGAAGAACATGGAAGTCCCATCCCCTGCCCTCTAATCTTGTACTGCAATAAGGTTTAGCTTTCTGGGACCTCAAGGCAGGGCCCTCGGGTGAGGCCATACCTTAAGATAGCCACTCGACGTGGGACTACAGAGCCCACACAGTCTCCCTCCTGTGCAACAACCAAGTCAGTTTCTACCCAGGCCTCTGAGCCCAGGTGGAGCCAAGTTGAGAGGACAGAGAACCACAAAGTGACAGGGTAAATGATGCGGTAAGAAGAGCTCCCGGGGAATCCTGGGAACTGGGTCAAGGTTGCAAGACAGATGTGGACTCCCGCTGGACCATCCACATGGCTCAAGGGCTACGATCCCTTCTAAGATGCTGATGCATTTAGACCAGCTTCTCCTCCAAGTGAAGAGCCAGCCAGCTTCACATGACCCTCACACCCCACCTTAGCACAAGAGCAGGACAACCCCCCTCCCCAGGCCACCCCACTGCTAAAAGCATGTCATTTACTAGGTCCCTCCCACTCCTATGGCTGTGTTTCTATTGCTCACTCCCCTGCCCACACACCCACCTCTACTGCATGCTGGCTCCCTCTACCTTAGATACAGCAAAGCTGCAGTCCAGTGACAGGTCCTATTTGTGTGACCTAAGATAGCCTGCTTTCCTTTCTAGATGAGGAAACTGAGGCAGGAGATGGAGGCCAGCTGGCTGGCGGGCGCAGAGACGGAACCTGAGTACAAGTCTTCCCCAACATCATCAATACCGGGTATTCCCAGAGGCAGGGCACCACAGAACACAGAAAAGCATGCTGGGAGTTTTCAAGCATGATACAAGAGGTCATGGCCAGTGTTCACCTCACTGACTGGAACCTGTCCTGAGTATCCAGACTTTACAGAGTAGCCTTGACCAAAAGCTAGCTCACAGGTGCCACTCAGTTCTGAGGTGCCAAGCTCTGGGGTTGGCAAGCATGAGACAAAACAGAATGTGCCCTATACCTGTCTCTTCCTGGGGCTTGGCACCTCTTCCTGCCTGCATCCAGTTGGGAATTCCTGGATGAACTATGAGGAATTAAGGCTCTCACAGCTGGGGACAAAGTTACTGGATAGCCTAGGACAAGGCAGACCAGACATCTGACTCCCCAAATCTCCCTCAGCCACTTCCTCACATCCACCGCAGACACGGCCGGTGACCCAACTGCCTGCCTGTCCCCTCCTCCACCATGAAGGCACCGTGCCTGCTCTAGGAATGATGGGAAACAGATTGGAAGGAGCTGAAGTGAGGCGGCCAGGAAGGCAGTTCCCTGGGTTGAAAGGAAGAGGACATTGAGAGATAAAAACAGGAAGGAGACCTGGGTTTGCTATGCAGTTCCCAGGGCTCTACAAAAGGCGAGGTGGCCGGATGCCAGCATCCTATTTGAGCCCCACCACTCCAAAGGCCTAACCGGGTCGTTTCTAGAAGATAAGTGGCCCAGGTAGACACCTGCACAATGAGAGTTGGTTTTTTTTTTTCTTTCTTTCTTTCCAGGATGTCAAGAAGTAGCACATTTCAAGGACACGCTGGGGGTGGCCTAATGAGGACAGGCCTCCTTTCCTTAAAACTCTAAGTTGACCTCTTTGAATAATGAGCTCTTGCCTGGTCGAGTCTGTGCCTCCTTCTAGCTCATTTCAGCTTTCCCCGGAGGAGCTATTAATTATTATTTGATTAATAGGCAAATGGTGACAGCTTCCAAGGGACAAAGCTTATTCCCCCACTATACTTAGGCTACCATCAGGCCCTGCCAGATATCAGCTTGGGTGTTGGGAGCCCTGGGGAGAGAGTTACATTCTTCTGGTACTCACGAACTTGCTCTTGACCCAGGGCAAGTGTTCACGAGTGTTTCCAATGGGTTCCATTTATGAAGCAACCAGAAAGCCAGCGCCCCAACATAGCAGCACCAAGTGTTTACGTTCCCATCTCAAGCTGGTTATAGTTCCAAAGAGAAACATTGTTGCTGGGATAAGAGCTCCAAACGGAGCCATTGTTGCAGGACCCAGAGGCGCCTCCTGGGACCTCCATATACTCTGTAGAAGGAAAACCAGAGATTTCCTCAATAGCTGTTGGGCCCTGAAAGATGGGAGCCCCAAGACCGACAACTCCTGGAAGATTTGTCACAGAAATCAGGCCACAGATTCTGACTTTACACAGCAGACCTAAATGGCCCACTTCTTCCTAGTCCCACAGAGCGAGAGAGAGAGGTGCCTCTGGCTGCTGCAGCTATCATCAAAACGGCATTTTTAGTCTGCGTGGGCCCAGCAGTGTAACACATACTGGCCCGGTAATGTTGTGCCTGTTGAGATGCAGTGACAGTCTGGGTCCAGCCTGGTGCAGCAGAATTCAGGGGTTTTTCCAGACCAGGGGCAAGCCACCAGCTGCTGCCAGCTTGTGAGATGTTCGTTTGGGAGAGCCACATAATGAGGGCCTTCCCCTGCTGTCTCCCCCTCCTCACTCGGTTTAGCTGTTGGCTGAGAAACCAAAGTCGGTTGTGGGGATGACTTCCAACAGATATAATCAAATAATCTATTCCTGGATTCTGCAAGTACTGAAATGTCGGTAATTCAATTCCTGAAATGTCATTTTGGAGCTGCGGGCGCAGGAAGCACAGCGGCTCAGTAAACAGGCTCCTGTCAGGGTCCCCATGCACACACTGACCTTCAGCCCCAATCCATGCGACCATGGATGGTCAAGGCCACAAGGTCCAAGGAACCCTTGGCACAGGATGAAGACTTCAAGGAGGGTGGCTAAATATTGGCCACTGTTCAGGAGGCATGCCAACCAAAAAGAATGTGACCCAAGTTCCAGGAAAGGAAACAGGCATGCCTAGAGGGTTGAGGACTCCTGCAGGGGTAGAGGTGAGGGTGGGGAGTGGGGGTGGGGGGGAGGTGGTGGCCAGTGGTGGTGGTGAGTACAGATAAGTGTCAAAGCTCAGCTTACTGTTTGGTTAGCAATGACAATTGTCACAGCTTTCGCCAGCCCCTCCCCTTCACCACAGGGTTCACTGTGACATCAATTCCAAGGTCTTCTGTGGGACCTGCCCAGGCACCATGGGTCTCTGCGACTTCTCTGGCACTTATATGGCAATTTTGGCCAAGACTAACATTTACATCTAAATCTGCATGAGAGCTTGTAGTGGTTATTAGTGTTTTACTTTTCAAGTTCCTTCTGGATATTCATGAAGTTTTTACAATAAGAATATTTAAGTTTAGTTTGAAAATGCTAATAAAATGCCTTTCCCAGAACCCCATGCCAGCTGCTCACACCCCATATAATTCTGCATCTAACTGTCAGGAGGTCAGTGTGTTCAGACATAGACCCTTCAGATGACAGCATATCAGAGAAGCAATTAGAACTCTCCTTCAGAAATGTCTCCTTCCCGTGCCTCAGGGGCACCGTTCAGTCCCTCTCCTGGCTTCCTCTGCCAGGTCCTTACCAGTCAATCACTGTGTGGCTCCCACACCCTCTCTTAGTACCAGCACACAGCCTTATCCTCCCACACAGAAGGACCCTGCACCAACCTAGCACTGGCTGCTCCCATCCTAGCAAACTCCTGGGCATATGTAGATAAAGTCAAGGCTGCCCTGACTTTAGATCAGGCACCCCTATTGTGGGTATTTTCCCCTGAGCTAGAGGCTCTGCTCTAAGACAGGTATGCCGAAAAAAATCACATCAAGCTAGGTTTGGTGAAGAAGCAAGAAGTCAGGGCACCATGTAGTATAGGGAGCCTGGGACTGTGGGCACATGGAGACAGGATGCCCACGGCTCTTATAACTTGGGGTCTGAATACTCAGGGTTGTCAGGACATGAGGTGCAGGAAGCTTAGGGCTCTGGACACAAGGGCTATTGGGAGGACAAGTTCTGGAGTAGAAGACACTTGGAGCTTTCAGGATAAGGAAGTGTGGGAGTCTAGGGTTGTGGGTGCCATGGGGCAGGATTTGCAGGGTTGGAGATGCTACGTGCTATTGGGAAAACTGGGGGGGGGTGCTTAGGAATATGCTTAAGACTGGGGGCTGTGGGTACCACAATGCATGGGCTGTTCATACATATGAGTTAAAAGGCATCTGAGACTTGAGACACACAGGCTGTTGAGGCAGGGGGCCATAGGAGCCTAGAGCTGTGGGCACCCCAATGCAGGATGCCCGGGACTATGGATACCAGGGCTGCCAGCCTGCAGGGCGCATGAAACTGTGGGATCCTGGAGTTGCGAGCGCTCCAGATGTAGGTTAGCCAGAGCGGTCACAGCACTTGGGTGAAGGTTCTCAGAGCTGGGGCACGAGGTGCAGAGCCCCTGAAGTTGTTTCTATGAGAGCTGCTGAGACTGGGTGGGGCAAAGACACATAGTAGATTATGGGGGAGAAGCCAATCACAAAAGGGCCAGGCGTGGTAAGATCAGGCGTAGGACATCTCAGATGAACCCCGGGAATGGCTGTTAGTATGCCAGGCCATGGAAGGCTGTGAGTCCTTTTCTAGACCCAGGCAATGAGTACCTCTGTCATTTGGTATCTATCCTGGTCTATATGCAAGTCTAGCCTGAGCTCGATGAGAGGCTCTCAGAACACAGAACACACCCAGCAAGAGAAAACATACACAGAGCCAGGGAGAGGAAAGGAATTCAGAACGCAGAGATCCTGACCTGGCTGCTGGACCAACAGTACACCCCATAAGAGCCATCATGAGTCTCACTCACTCATGAAGAAAGCACAGAAAGGCCCCTTTGCCCACAGTGGGAAGTCCAGGTGAGGACCCAGGGTTAGCTACAGTGAGAACTTGAGTTAATCAGCAGCTAAGAGAAGGCAAACACAGGGGCTGAAGAGAATCATACTCACCAGACAGTAAAGGGGCAGCCACCCTGGGATTCGGCCCCCAGAAAGAGCCCCTTGAGGGGAAGATTTACTTATCTTCACCTGGTTCTGTGCTGCCTGTTCCAACAGCAGATATGCGCGCGTGTGCGCGCGCACGCACGCACGCACGCACACACACACACACATCAACTCTGTCAGCTCTATCCTACCCGATGGGGCTCACAGCAGGGCCATCCTACCCCAGGACCCACTGAGATGACCAGGAGCCCTGATGTCTGAGGACCCCACATTCAGACTCCTGGAGACCTCATTCCTCCCTGTGTAGACAAGCTGGCTGACTAAATTCCAGAACTCAGCATGGAAGGCTAAGGCACCAAGAAATCCCTGCCACCCTGTGGCTGGGGCTTGGGGTCTTTTTCAAGTTATGTTCAGCGGAATCAGGCCATATGCTGCCTATCTGGTGGCACCTGGGTGATGTCAGAGAATCACCGAGAAGGCGGTAACGGGTGCTGGGGCTTGGTTACCAGGAGGAAAAGATGTGAGAAGAGGAGTCACTTAGGTGAGGCGGTATGGGGGGGGTGAGGTGGCATGGGGGTGAGGAGGCATGGGGGTGACGCAGCTTAGGGGGGGTGAGCTGACATGGGGTGAGGAGGCATGGGGGTGACGCAGCTTGGGGGGGTGAGCTGACATGGGGTGAGGAGGCATGGGGGTGACGCAGCATGGGGGGGTGAGGTGGCATGGGGGTGACGCAGCTTAGGGGGGGTGAGCTGACATGGGGTGAGGTGGCATGGGGGTGACGCAGCTTAGGGGGGTGAGGTGACATGGAGCAAGGACTTTTTTTTACAGTGGAAAGGAGTCCCACCAGTAATCCACCTCACCAGGCATTTTCCTGGAACTTACCCATCGACCTCCTGAGTAAGCCCACAAAGCTCCAGCCTTTACCTCTGGACCACAACATTCCAGCAACTGGGCTACATCATCCCCTCCCTTCCCTGACATCCCAGAACACCCAGGAGGGCAAGAGGGTGTTGGCCTAATCCCTGTGTAACTAGCTTGAAGCCACTCCTTCATGCTCAGAAAGTCACCTTGGTAGGGGCCAGACTGTGAGCCCCAGGCCCAACCCCCACACTTGCTAGGATGTACCCCAAGCAGGATACAGTTCATGGCTCTGCTCTGTGCCCTCTTCATCTTGGGTGCTGGGAGCCTGTTCCCAGGAAGGACGGAGGATCCACTTCTAGGCGAGGCACCCTTGAGGATCTAATGCAGTGTCCTCACTCCTCCAGAGGGCCTGCCCTGTGACCCTGGCCTGGCATCTTCCCCAGGAAACTTTCCCACATCCTGGCACCCTGAGTCACCGGGTCCTGCCCATCATTTCATAAGCCCAGGTCACACAGGGAGCCAGCCTTGAGGCATTATATGTTCCGTACACCCTAGGTGACCCCAACAGACAACAAACAGGAAAGGGGTGACAATCTGTTTAACAGACAAGAGGATCAAGGTCCAGAAGTAGGAATTCATTAGCCACAGCCCCGAGGGGCAACATGGAGAGTAAACAAGTCCTTTGACCTGGCCAAGGGTGTCCAAGCTGCGACTGACCTCAGAGATGACCCGAGCACCTTCCAAATAAAGATTCCCAGGGCTGGAGGATTGCTCAGTGGTTGGGAGTGGGAACTGTTCTTCAAGAGAACCCAAGTTCAATTCCCAGTGACCATGCTAGGGAGCTCGCAACTGTGTGCAAGTCCAGCTCCAGGGGATCTGAAACTTTCTTCTGGCCTCTGAGGACACTGTACTCATGTGTACAACACACACACACACACACACACACACACAAATGCATGCACATAACTCATAACTTAAAAAAATAGTAGCAAAATATTTTTTGTTTTGCTTTTTCAGACAGGGTTTTTCTGTGTAGTCTTGTCTTTCCTGGCACTTGCTTTGTAGACCAGGCTGGCCTTGGGATGGATGAGATAAAAGGTGTGTGCTACCAAACCCAGTTAAAATAAAATATTCTTAAATGAAGGATTTGGGCTCCAATCGGGACACTTCATAAGTCTGGGAGGATTAACTTTGTACCCTCTTGCTCAGCATACTGCTTCTCCACATCCTGTCCCCCAACTCTTCTGTCCCTAGCACCCTGCCCCCCAAGCCCTCTGCTGCTCTGTACTGGAAAGTCACATCAGGGGGTGCAGGTGGCAATGTGCTAGTACAGTTCCCGAGGAACCCATTCCAGAAACTCCTAAGCAAGGCTAACGGAATCTCAGAGTCATCAGAGTAGCTGATGTAAGGGGGCTAGAGGGTAACCCCAAGACTTCTGCCCACTCGTCCATCTACAGATCACTCCAAGTCCTAAACACTTCCCCTGCCATGATGTCACATGACCACAGAGGGGTCAGACTGCAAAGGGGCCCACAACTCTCGATATTACATTTGGAAAAGTAAAAGGCCCAACATACCAAAGCACTCTTCAGAAATACTGTGTTGGAATTAAACAAACAAATAAACCAGAAAAAAAAACAAACAAAACAAAACAACAACAACCACAGAAGGGCTGTGTGACTGTGGGAAACCAGCTCTCCTGATTTCCCCATGATGCATAGGGTCCTGAAGCCCCTCCCTGCCCAGGAACCCTCTGACTCATACCCTTTAAGACAGACCACCATAAATATGCCCAAGCCCTGGCTCAAACCTCCTTATCCCTTGGTGGCCTGGGCAACAGACGTCAGGCAGCCAGCAGCTTCATAGTCTGGGTTGGGGAAGGGGCAGGAAACGGGCTGTAAAGAAACCATCTTCAAACAAGGGCGAAGCCCGCTGACCCCTGCAGACAAGCGTAGGGACTGACTGTTTCCACTCAGGCTGCATAGCAAGCAGCAGTTCTGAACATTCAGGGCTGGACACAGAGCAGGTTCCTCCATCATGGTCACCTCCCCAATGAACGAAAGTTGCAAGCCAGAGGCAGGGGCATGAAGGGAAAGCCCCCTGCCCCATTCTCTCCTTCTCTAGCCTTTCACCCATCCTGTGTGTGTGTCCACGGAAACAGACACCAAGGAACTCGAGGCTTCGCCTCTTGGGGAACCAGGACTCTGGCATTAAAGGCTTTGCTTGCTACCATCTTCTTGTCCCCATATGTCCTGGCTGATAACCTGGAGTACTGGGTCCTCCCTGTCTGATCCCAGCACTAACTCCAAGAATCACTCAAGTTTGAAGGCATGACGGGTCCAGTCTGAGGATGGGGTATTCCAGATCTTTCTCTGGAATTCCTCCTTCCAATTATTTGAAGGCCATTAGGAACACAGATTGAGATTCTAGGAAAAGGTCAGGGGAGTGTAACTCAGTTGGTAGAATGCTCAGGGCTCACCCACCCTCCAGCACCAGGTGTGCTGATCCACGTCTGTACTCCTAGCAGTCAGGCAGTAGAGGTCGGTGGGTCAGAGGTTCAAAGCCATCTTTAGCTACACAGAGAATTCAAAGCCAGTCTTGGCTACATGAGACCCCGTGAAGAAAGAAAAAAAGACAAACAAAAAGGTAGGGAAGGAGGAAAGGAAGGAAGGAAGG